>NW_026067893.1:17431285-17463776 GCF_014885135.2 Alexandromys fortis
CATGGGCTCCCCCCCCCCCCCCCCCCCGCTTGCTCTTTTCCTCCCCTGCAAAGTAAAAGCCTGGCCATCCCTCCAAGTCTGTGCACATCTCTTTTATTTTCCTCCAGAGCCGCAGAGTATTTCGCTGTGTGGCAGCATTCATAATTTATTTACCAAGTCCCCTGTTGATGGACAGCTAGATTGTTTCCAGGTCTGTGCAGTTGGAGGTGCGAAGGGGGCTGTCTAGGTCACGTGTTCAAGAGAGGTCTGCCCTGGGGTTCTGTTGGGCCAAGAGGCACAGTAGGGGGTGAGGCTGTGTCCAGGGGCCCAGATCTGGAGGTGAGGGGGTTGCAAGAATCCCTCATGGCGTACACTTCCAGCCCAAGCTCAGCAACCCTGCTCCCTGGTGGTTCTCGCTCCATGAATCACTCCACGCTGCTTCTCTCTGATGTTGCTGCAAGGTGTGGGGAGCTGGTGTGAACGCAGAAGTGAGTACACGTGTGTGCATACCCCTTCCCGTCGACACGGGGCGCATCAGACTCCAGACTGCACTGGCTGAGGCACACCTGCCTGCAGTTGCCTCTCTGAATGCTCCCGGCCTTACTAAGATGGTGCAAGAGCAATAAGGACAGACAGACAGTCAGACCCTTATGTGTTTCCTCACCTCCCTCCCTAGAAACCTGAGCTGTGCTGCACCAGGAAGCAAAAACCTCAGGAACTTTCCTAGCCTTCTTCCCTAGGGGTCCCCTGAGGACCCACTCAGCTATGCAGGACTTTATGAGTCTTGCTCCTCCTCAGCAGACCCTGCCCTCACTCCGGGGAACCCTAACCACATTGTGCCATTCCTACGCAGCTGCCCTGGCTGGTCCCTACCCCTCCTGGGTGCAGACCACCTGCTGGCTTCATAAATAACCCTTTCTGTTCATGGTGAGAATACTGCCCACCCAGCCCCCCAGGACTGCCGCTGCATCTCTACATGCCAGTGGGCTGAACAACTGTACAGCCAAACCCAGCAGGTAAAAACAAGGACTGCTAACCCACTTGGCCCCCAGCGCCCCCGCTGGGGTCACCCACTCAAGCTCTCCCAACCCCACGCATGGATACCACCCCACCCCCACCTCCACACTCCTCCCCTTCAGTTAATTGTTTACAAGTGACTCAGAGCTGCCTCCAAACCGGCTGGTGCTCATTTAGGGAAGGAAAATTCAGTGGCCCACATAAAAATGGCTTTATTGAAGTGCAAAAATATTCCACCAACTGGATTCCCACCATCTGCTTTGCTTGTAATTCTGAAAAGCACGGTGCCACGCAGCTCGCTGGCCTTTGTCCTTTCAAAGCTGCCAGAGGCAACTCCCTGCTGTTCCTGACCTACACCTCTGCTGGGTAATGGCCCCGCCCAGACAGAACTCCCGGTACAGCAGCCTGGCAGTGTGGCTGCCTCACCTCAGAGGCAGGGAGCCAGGCCCTGCAGTTGTACAGCCTTGGGAACACTGAGACACCTGGCCAGCAGCCTGGAGCCAAGGAATCTAGCTACCTCCAAGGACCCGAGTCTGGGTTTCAGCACTAGTTCAGATGTCCCCAAGTTACCTCCTACCTTGCCAAGCCTCAGTGATTAAATCCAGAGAATGGGCCTGAAATGCCCACCTTGCAGCTGCAAAGTCTCCAAAGGGCTCCCCTAGGTTCCCGCCTCCCCACACCCCACCCAATAACATCCTTCCAGTCTGCTTCCCCAACCTGGAACTTCTGCATCTTCAAACATAACTTGCGCTTTCACACCGGTGGCCTTACCAAGCTCGCTCCCCTGCCCTGAGTGCTTTTCTTCTCTGCCCCAGAAAACCAGTCCCCACAGTCCCCACCATCCCTGCCGTCCCCACTGAGTGGACCAGTCCCATCACAGCCCCTCCCTCACTTGTTACGGCATCACCTTGCTCATTAATCCCATAGCAACCAGCTCTGTCCCACTTCCTTGGGTCGTTTTCATTCAATGCTGAATCCTAGATCCCTGCCCAGCATTTGCTATAAGGGAAGGACAGTATAACAAAAGCGGAGCAGACAGGGGCTCTGGGGTCACACAGGCCTTAGGTGAGTGACTGGGTGATTTCCCTAGCCTCTCCAGGTCTCAGTGTTTTCCAAGATGAAGATTGTGTAGACAACACCTTTCACATGGGAGGAGCTGGTTTGTTCACACTATGAAGCATTTGGTCTGGTCTGGTCTGGGCATGCTCTGTAAGTCTTCGCCGTTACTACTGGTCTAAGAGCTGACGCGGCCAAGAGTCATCAGTGGGGCAGTATTCAGACTTCAGGGGGGAAACGCTGGGCTTCTCTGGACAGTGGGGCTTTGAGTCTGCACTCCTAAGTTTCAGACAAAGAAGCTGAGTCCCAGAAAGGATGGCTTACTCATCTAACAGCCCCTCCCCTGTATTCAGGGAGAGAGAACCTGGTCCAGAGCCACGTGCCCCATGGGGGCTGCAAATTTGAGTCTATGAATATTCCTCAAGTCTTTGAGTTATTTGTGGCTTCAGTCGGGCTGTAAAATGTATTCATGGAGCTGTTCTGTCAGCATAGGTGAGAAACACTTGCTTTTGTCTCCTTTTTTTTTTTAATGGAAAACGTTTGCTTTTCTCATGAGCCACTTAATTTGGGCCCTGCACACCCTAAAAAAGCCAGATTCGTGGGCCTCACGATTCGGCTTCAAAACAGAAAATCTATACTTGGCCCTCTCAGTCTCTCTCCCACCCCCGCTCTAGGAGTAGGGGTAGCTAGCAGTCAGCAGTCAGGCCCATGAGGAGCCCCCTCTGACTAGGCAGAAACTTGGGGCGGTCCACCCAGTGGATCTATGAAAGGAGCTGGGCTGGGGGCTGAAGTCCCATCCTCTGAGCTCCGCCCACAACTGCCAAGCACTGCCTGCCTTCCCTGGTAACCTGAGAAAGGCCCACAGATGAGGGCGATCAACCCCCACCCCCACATCAATGCTTTTAGCCAGATCTTGCCACAGGCTAGCCTGCTTCCTTAGGCAGGAGCTGGGCACACCTAGACAGTGCCTGAACACCTGACCAATCTTCCCAGCCCACTTTGTGCCATTGATACAGCATGCTGCTCTCAGGATGTGCGTGACGAACTCACAAGGGACACTGTCCGAGCTTCCTGGATATCTTCTGTAAGGATCACAGATCCGCAGAGCGGCCTTTCTCTACCCCATCTTTCCTGAGTCTTACAGCTCAGCTCAAGAGCTCCTCCCCAGGAGTTTGTCCCGGACCACTGAACAGGACCTTGGCTAGTCTCCGGGTCTTTTCATCACAAAGCTTGGCACTATCTAATATGATTTATTTGTTCGTCTGTTTGCTGGCCTCCCAGATGGAGAGGGAAACCCATGAGGGGACATTCCCAGTGACTTTATAAAAAAAAGGCTTGGCTCCTAGCAGAGCTCCATCAATAGAAATATCAGAGGCATGTTCAGAAGGGCACAGCGAGTTGGCTGCAGAACTAGGACTTGTCCCCAGGACTCCCAGCCACGTGGCCCTCATCATGTTCTTGCAGCTTGCCAAGCAAGTCACAGCCAGGATTTGAACCCCTGGCTCTAAAGCTAGCCTGCTTACCATCAAGCCTTAAAGCTCCCCGAATTCAGCCTCCTGCTGCCTGACCTGTTGGCTAGAATAAAAAGTTCTCCAATACGGCCACCACTAGCATCATGTGGCTGTTGAGTTGTAAATTAATTTCAGTTAAGTAAAATGTTAAATTCAGTTCTTCGGGGGGCTGGAGAGATGGCTCAGCGGTTAAGAGCATTGCCTGCTCTTCCAAAGGTTCTGAGTTCAATTCCCAGCAACCACATGGTGGCTCACAACCATCTGTAATGAGGTCTGGTGCCCTCTTCTGGCCTGAAGACATATACATAGACAGAATATTGTATACATAATAAATAAATATTAAAAAAAATTCAGTTCTTCGGTCACTCCCATCCTGCATGGGGCCAGGGGCTAGTGAACTGGACAAGGCCGACACCAGGCCTCTCCATCACTGCAGAGTGGTCGATTGGACGGTCTGGCCCCGAGGAGGAGCTTCCTCAAATCTATCTTACTCCTCCTCCCCACGGCCCTGGGAAGAGTGTATTAGCCACTCTCTCTGTTAGCATGCTTCTGCTAGTACTCCAAGAGGCCCTCTCTCCTCTGCTCCTGACCCCTCTCCTTCCTCCAACAGGAAGGGATGAAGCCAGCAGCGTGGAGGTGACATGGCCAGACGGCAAGATGGTCAGCCGCAGTGTGGCCAGCGGGGAGATGAACTCGGTGTTGGAGATCCTCTACCCCCAGGATGAGGACAAACTTCAGGACACAGCCCCACTAGAGGTGGGCCAAGACCTCTGGGCCTCATTATCCTAGGGGTGAATCTGTAGACTCACTATCTAGAATGGGAGAGACGATGGCTCCACTTGTAGTTTTGCAACCTGCCGTACCCACACCTCTTCAGCTTCTCACAGAATTCTGGAGGGTTGGCAGGGCAGCGGGGTTTGCATCCATTTCACAGGGGAGGAAACCAGAGGCCCAGAGAGTGAAGCCAGGGCCAGCTAAGGCTACATAGCCAGTTGTGCAGTGGGTTGAGAACCAATCCCTAGTCTCCTGCTGCCCTTGTCTTTCCTGAATACCTGAAGAGACTTCCTATGGTCCTCGGATGAGGCTCAGACCATAAACTAGGATCCTTGAGGGTAGAGTCCTGGTCCAGCTTCAGGTCTGTGTCAGGTACAGAGATCTCAAATGCAGGGAGAGTTTGAATGGCATGCTCTGCCCTCCGCCTCAACAACATATCCATGCTTAGTGTAAGGCAGAATAAGAGGGAGGGAGGAGGGGCTGCCCTCAGGCTCAGGCTAAGAGCAGTGACAGCTACTCTGTGGCTGTGACAAGGAGGGAACCTGAGATGAGGCCTCTCAACTCACAAGTGTCTATGCTTCTGCCACCTTGCAGTGCGGACAAGGATTCTCCCAGCAGGACAATGGCCATTGCATGGGTGAGTCACCTATAGGCATCAGAGGACGGGGCAGAGGCTGGGATCTTCCTGGGGACTCTCAGCCTGACCTACCAAGGCCCGAGACACAGACAGGGGCTAGAGAGATAGGGAGAGGAAGGTGCCATCGGTCCTTAGAGATCCAGTTGCCAAGATAGTCCCCCTATTCCTCACCAAGGTGAGAGTGACTTTAGCAACTGCAGGCTGACTCATTCCGCTGCTGGGCATCGGCAGTCCCTGCCTGCCGTGAAATAGCAGGAGAACAAACCTGCGGATGGCACACGCTGCCACACAGCCACTCAGACGGTGATGGATAAGCCTCACCCTGCCAGAAGCAGAGCAGAAACATTCTATGGCCAGACTGAGGAGCAGTCAGCCAGGAGGCTGACAGACCCATGGAGGCAGAGCTGACTGTAGGAGGCATTCTGGCACAACAGGGTGTGGACTGTGATCACCGTGTAGACAGGAGACTGCAGCCGGGTACAGTACAGGAAAGGCTGGTAGCTTCCAGATGCCAGGTCAGTGACTTTCTCAAGTCTCCCAATTACGCTGTGGGTGGGGGGGTGCATCTAGCAGCCCAGGGTCCATAAGATGTCCAACCCAAAGCCTTACGTCTTGATTTATAACGAGGACTTAGGGCGAGGATTCTTTCTTCCTCAGACCCAGAGAAAATAGACACAAGCCAACTCTTGTGGAGCTCACAGCCAGGAAACAGAGTGGCCTGCATACGAACAGCTGACGACCATATATGTGGGGCCAGGGATGACATGCGCAGGGAGGCGCCGGGGACGGGGGGGGGTGTTAGTCATCTGGGGTAGATCCCAGGTGGCAGACAGAGAAATTGGGGTCAGTCTGGGACCTGGGGGACGATGAGTAGGACAGCCACAGAAAGAGGGGTCAGGGCGCCCGTGGAGGATACTGCCTGGGCACAGGACTACAGAATGAAGTATGGGTGCCTAGGGGAAGACGTGACTCCCCCATACTGTCCGTGTGCCACTCTGGTCACATAAGAATGCACAGCACAGGTACATAAAACTTTGGAGTCTTCTCTACTTGCTGAGAGGACCCTTTGAGATCACTGGCCCGGCAGCGCGTCCTTTCTGTCACCCAGAAGGTCCCCTACATGATACTAAAGCACCGTGTCCCGCACTGGGGATGCAGTCTAGTTCCTTACCTGAGGGGTTCTCATCCTGGTGGAGGGGTCAGACCTCAGACACAGGACTCCGTGGTGTGAGAAAGTGGTTTAGGGACCCTGTCAGCAAGGTGCAGCCCGGGGACTGTCTCAGTAGAGAAGTCAGAAAGAGCCACTGGTGAGGGGCTTGTAAGTCGAGACCACAGGATTAGAAGGACCAGCCCCAGAGGGAGCCAAAGGGAGAACATAGGCCAAGGGCACGAGCTCGTCACAGAGATGTCAGAGGTAGTGTTATGGTTAAGATGAGGTAGAGGGTAGCACAGGGGGCTTGAGGATGCCAGAAGGAGTCTGGACTTTGTTCTTAGGCCCTCAGGAGCTAAGCAGGAGAGTGACCTGATTGGGATTCATGTTTTGAAAAGATCACTCTGGCTGCTGAATTGCAGGCTGGAGTGAAGGGAAGCCTGGAAGCCAGGAGGCCAGTAAGGCAGCCGCTGCAGACATCCAGGCAAGAGACTGTGGGGGCTGGGCATAGGGTGGCGGCAGTGAGGAAGGTGGACAGATGAGAGGCCTGCTTCGGGGCAGAGTGGATTGCATCGTGGGGTGAGGAAACGGGAGGCTGGGGAGAAAAGTCTGATTTCTGCTGGTGTGGCTGAGCAGTTGGTGGTGGCATTGACAGAACTGTGGAAGATGGAGAGGGGACAGAAGAGGCTTAGGGGATGAGGGAAATCAGAGTTCCATTTTGGAAATGATCAGTCTGAGGTGTGTATTAGACATCCAGGTGGAAATGCCATGGAGGCCATTGGTGATTGGATTCATGAGCGTAGAGCCCAAAGGAGAGGTTATGGCTGGAGGCAGGAAGTTTACAGTCGTCCACATTTAAAGGGTTATCTAGAAAAAGTGTGATCTATAGAAAGGACCTAGGACAGAGCCTGAGCACTCCCAGTATACAGGACTCAAGGACAGGAGGAGCTATCCAAGGGCACTGACGTGGAGAGGCAGGCCCAGCAAGGAAAAGGGACATACCCGGGATCACAGGGCAGGTGGATAGACAGATCCTAAGGAAGGACACACTGCCCACCTCTCCCTGGTGAGTGGTTCTCCTTCCCTTGCAGACACCAACGAATGCATCCAGTTCCCGTTCGTATGCCCTCGAGACAAGCCCGTGTGTGTCAATACCTATGGGAGCTACAGGTGCCGGACCAATAAGAGATGCAATCGGGGTTATGAGCCCAATGAAGACGGCACAGCCTGTGTGGGTGAGTGGAACTCTGGCCACATTCAGTAGCAAAGGAAACACGCCTTGTTCCCGGGAGTGCAGGGTTCTCTGGGTGGGCTCCAGACCGTGGTCCTTAGCCCTTGCTCCCCCTGGACTGATAAAGGCTCCTAGACTCACGTTAGCTCTCCACAGGAGACCATGTCAGGCTTGGAGAGACCCCCCTCATTACTGCCCCCCTGAAGGGCCCCGGGGTGCTGGGTCCTGGTCCTGTGGTTCTCACTCTCCTCATAACTCCTGAAGCAAGTATTCTGGCCTGGAGGTCAGCCGGTGTTCTCGTAGCTGGGGTGGAAAGTAGCTCCTCCAAGTGACCTTTGGCAGAATTTCTGAACTGGTGTTTGTCTTACCTCCTTCCTCCCACCCAACCCTCTTCTCTTCCCCCATTTTCTACCTCCCCACCCTTTCGTTTTTTGCAGCTCAAGTGGCCTTTTTAGGTGGGTATTCTTCGGCTGCCTTTAGAATCTCTGAGCCTCTCTCTCAAGCCTCATATCTTTCGCTAGGCCTTGGACTTTGCCTTCAGTTATATGCACTTTAAATTCCATCAATAAAGGAAAACAAAACTCACAACCTTTGTGGAAAACTATATCTCTCCTGCTGCCTACCTCTCTCCACACCCAATAGATTCTGCCACGTGCTCCTTCGAGTGGACAGTGGGGGTGGCCATCTTTGAGAAGGGAAGTTTGGGAAATGCTGGCGTGACCCTAGTTGTTTGTGAAGCCTTTCTTTGCATGTTTTCTGAGAAAACAGAAAAGGAAAGTGTCTCCTCTACCCCATCCCTCGTTCCTTTCGAAGAACCAGGACAGTCCAGTCATTTCTGTATCTTTGTGAGCGTCTTATTTTGCCCTTAACAGAGATGGCTCCCAGGCGGTTGCTTGCTCAGTTGATTCAGTGATGTATCATGTGCCTGCTCCTTTGGCCTGTGCTGTTGCTGCTTTGTACAACCTGATTTCCTATGATTATGAAAGCCTTATTGCGTTGGTGGTGGTGATGGTAAGGGGAAGGGTGGCCCTTTGGGGCTCTTGATAAAAATGCTTAAGTTTGAACGTGCCAAGTCTTCCAGCCTCTTTTCTGGAGAAGTTATGCCAATAAACTCTCGGCTACATATTAGCGCCTAGCTAGTGGGGGCAGGGCGCCTGAGCGAGAACATGCTGGTTGGAAAGCTGAATTCGCTGGGCCACTTCCACCAGGAGGGACGTGAAAAAAAGCCACAACCTAAGGGGAGCACCAGGTCCTGGCACCAGCCATGTGGCTGGGTGAGTGGAACAGCATTGCACTTGGAGGACCAGGCAAGGCGTGTGGGGTGGGTGAAGGGCAGACCCAGGAGCAGTGTCCTGGGCGGCTCACTTGGGGGCATTCGCTTCTCTGCTCTGGGTCTCCATTACCTTTTCATAAGTGGCAAGAGAGTTGGGTCAGTGTATCCATTCACCTCCTTTCCTCCCCAGCTCCTCCCTGTGCCACCAGACATAGGTGTGGCTAATCTCCAACAGTCCTGGTTTTCAGAAAGAACCTAACCACCCAGCTTTTGCAGCATGCTTAGGAGCCTGGAAGCGCCTGTAGCCAGAGCACCCTTTGGGGTGATGTAATACCACAGCACATGCTCTCCACCAGCTCTGGTAGTGAGGGCACATTGTAAATCACAGATATATTCTTCATGGGGGGAAAAAAGTCGCTTGAAGATATAATAAAATCATGCTTAAGAATGCAGCAAGCCTTTTAAAAACATATTTAGCAAAAAAACTACCCGTTTCTGATACCGTAATAATACTCCCAATAAATCACAAAATATGAATTCCTTGTAGCTAGTGCTGTTTTTACACTCGGAACCAGAGCTTAAATGAAAAGTTTTAAAATGAAAACCGCTACAATTTCCCTGGGAAGCACATAACAACTTAAAAACCGCTCCACTTCCACCGGTGCCATCCCTGCGTATCGACAGAGAATTAAAGATCTGAAAGGGCCCAGACCCAGACAGAAGCCTCAGAGAGATGAAGTGACTGAGGTCGCCCTGCCCAAGGTCACAGAGCCAGCTGGTCCCCATGCCAGGCCTGCAGCCCTTTCCCACCATCTTGTTGAGGGTGAGTGGCGCGCACTCGCTGCTTAGACATTTCCGTGTTCGCCCCAGAAGCTGCCGCCTTCTCAGAAATGAGCAAGCAGATCTAAGACATTGAGATGAGGAAGGCCCTCGGCCTCGGAGACTGGCTGCAAAGGCAGCAACTGTCGGAAATGACAAGACAACAAGCTCCATTGACTGCCCCCACACAACAGTGTGAGCAATGGAGGTGGGGGTTGGAAAAGCTAGTGAGACAGCCTGCCAAGGACACCAGGAGCTTCAGGGTGCCAGCTAACTTCAGCGGCTGCCTGAACTGCCTGGCACACTGCGTTTCAGGTCGCTCTACCTTGTGGGCAGGTCAGATGAGTCACAAAGGGGCATCCCAGGCTCCCTAGCTATTAAGGGAATGCAGGGTTAGAAGGTATCCCATGGGGTACATGCATTCAGGAGCTATTGTCTGAACCCCTGCTCTGCAATAGGGCCTGAGCAAGGCTCTAGGTTTATAATGGTGAGTAAAGATAACATGGTTGATATGCCTCACACACACTGCCTTCCCTCCAGCCAGATGGAAAAGCCAAGCATAAGGGTGGGAGGGGGGGCTTTCTTAAAAGTCTAGCTAGATTCACGGGTTCCCGCACGCAGAAGCAGACTCCATCCATTCATTCATCCACATGTTCATTCAGCAAGTGTTTATTGAGACCCTCATGGGTATTCTTGTGAGAGAGATGACAAGCTTTCTCCAACGAAAAGGTCAAGCCTTCTACACCCAAGATGATTTCAGTGGGAAAAAGAATACAAGGCTGTTGATGGAGCTGCGGGTTGCATTCCGCCACCCAGCTCCCGCCACCGGCTAGCTTTACCCGAAATAACAACACACAAACTGTATTCATTTAAGCACTGCTTGGCCCATTATATCTAGCCCATTCTCGGCTAACTCTCGCACCTGGACTAGCCCATTTCTAATAATGTGGGTAAGCAGGCCAAGCCAGTTTCTTTATTAGCCAATGACCTTCCTCCATCACAAGGCTAAACTCTACTTCGCCTGCCCCCAGGCCCAGGCCCCACCACTTGCCAGGAATCCAGGTATTCGAACCAGGTACCTCTGGCTCCAGACCTTTGCTGCCTGGGCATTGTCAGCCACAGATATGTTGGCCAGACCAGTGCTCCAATCCCCCATCCCCCATCCCCATCTTCCCTTCTGGTTCCTCTTCCTGAGACTCATGGCATCTGAATCCTCACTGTCCCCTTCTGAGTATCTGACAGCGCGCGCACACACACACATCTATTTTTCTTATATTGAGCACACACTCACATATACACTCATCTATCTTTCTTCCATCCCGTAGGCCCACTTAGGTTCCTGATATCTTTTTTAGTTTATGGTGGAATTTGTAAAAATTAAAAAATAGACAAGACCTTCAGGGCAAGTGGAAAACTCATGATGTACTCCAACTAAGCCAGGCCCCATTTTTTTCAAGAGAACCCCCCAAAATAATAACTACAATAATACTACCACTTTTATTCTGTCTGTGCAGCCTCCTCCAGGAATGTCTCCCCTCAGAATGAAATAAGAGCTTTCAGTGAGTTAGCTCCGCGTGTCTGGGGCGGATATAAACTCTTTACAAGAGCCAACTCGCTTAATCCTTGCAGCAATCCCTAGGGGAAACAGCTATAATTATCCCAGTTACTCGGATAAGTTAAGTGGTTCCTTAGGCTCACACAGCTGGGACAGGCAAAGGTGGGATGGCGTCCCAGGCAGTCTGACTCTCCCACCTGCAGGCTTACCTGCCATGCCTACCCACTTGGTCCAGGTAGCCAACTGGTTTGTGCAAAAGCCACATGTTTCCCAGAGTCAAGGGCCAGGTGGGAAGGGAGAAAGAGTCCCCAGAGAGCTGAGATCTGACGAAGTCGTACCAAGGTCACACCAAAGCCTGAAGGAAGAGCAGGCCACACCCATGTGGAGAGCATCCTCATCAGGCCAGCCTGGCCACTTTCTCCAGTGCAACGTGGAGAACCCCACACCAGCCACCTCCATCGCCACAGTCACTGGCCTTACTCTGGGAAGGTGCCATTCTGAGGGCCAGGAGTTGGATTATGAGTCACTCTGGCTGCTATGGCCCCCTCCCAGGGCTTGGGCATCACATCCTGGCCAATGCTGCTGGACCGAGCAAGAACTCCATCACAGCCTCCAAGAACCACATGGAGACAGAGAAAGAGCACTTCATTATCTCAAAGTACCAGAGATTCCAGACTCTACCAGATGTCCAGCCCGGGAGGACAGTAAAGTCCCTCCCCTTACCTCCCTGCCCGCGGTCACCAGTGTCTCATTGCTTTTGTGAAGCTAGTGGCCAAGCCACAGGGAGTCAGAAACCTGCCAGGGGCTGATGTTGTGTCTCCTTGGCAACAGCACATCCTGGAAGGAGGAAGAAGGATAGCTCAGGCTAGTTGACAGGAGAAATAATCCCATTGTCCCTCACCCTTAGCAGCTCTGTCCTCTTAAGCACTGCTGTTGAGCAGTGAAGAGATAGGAGAGAAGGCCATCCGAGGATGAGAAGCAAGAAGAGACAAGAACGTCCTCGGGTGAGAAGCTAACATTTACGGAATGCTCACTATATGCCAAGAACTTTACATGCGTGTCTCCATCAATCCTCACACCATCCCAGAGCAAGGCAAATGCTACTAGCCTACTCCATTACCAAGGAAACTGAGGCTCAGGAGGAGGAAGGTACACAAAGTCACAGCTCGCTGAGGAGACCCCAGACTCTCTACTCCGCAGCCTGGGTTCTCCAGCCTTGTGCTGCCAATCTCCAGGAAATGTGCACCTGAGGGAGTCGTGTAACCAATTGTTCACTTGTATTCAACTGCACACCCACCAAGTGCTGTGCATCATTCTGGTGGCTTCAGATATCCATCTGTGACGACAACAGGGGACATCCCTTCCCTGTTGACATGCGGCAAGGCATGTTCACAGAAACACAGGTAGGGGGCGATGGGGAGGGAGTTCTTGTGCACTAGAAAATGCCAAGTGTGTCAGGGAAGATGGATGACACTAGGCTATTTGTGAGTTCCTGGGTAGAGGCAGGCTGTTACTTTAAGTAAGGTGGGCCAGAGTCTTCAACCTCCGGAGGGGAAGGGAAGGCATTTGAAAAAAATTTAAAGTAGGTGGAGTATTCTTGAACCGCAGTTTCTCGTCTGTAAAATGGGTATGAAGTTGACAGTTATTTATTAAACTTGAATTTTATCACTAACCAATACCTCAGTTATTGTATTAAACTTGGCACAGTGTCTGGCACGGAGTATGCCTCCAATAAATTAGAGATCTGATTATTAATAAATACCAAAATTGATGATGGAGCCAGGTTCTATTTGATGCCAAAACTCCCATGCTTCCCCACCTAGAACACCCAGTGGTGTGCAAGTGGAGATATGGATATGGCTACCCCAGGATGCTCGCAGGTTAGTGAGAAAGAGATTGCAGGACCACAAACGGCCATCAAGGGGCAAAGCCTACCTCCCCGGTCCTAAGGTATGCCAGGTTCGGCATAGTGCTCACACAGCATCATTCCCAAAGAGAACAGTCATACAATAAGGTAAATGAAGTAGAGCGGGTATGAGGTCAACTGGGCCACACAGGGCAGAGGTTTTCGGGAGCCACGGACTTTTCTAGACAAACTCCATCAACACTAAGAGACTCCTCAAGCGTTTGGTGCTGAGGCACCCGAGAAGTCATCTAGTCCTGCCCCGTTCTTTGCAGAGAGTCCGAGGACCTCAGACTCTGCTGCTTGGTAGTCCTCCAGCTCTGGGCCACACTGCCCATAGCTCTTTCAAAGATCTGAGGCCAGGCCACTCCCCACTTCCTTTCCCAGAAAGCTCCAGCGTATCAGAAGCATGTGGCCACAGTTTGGGGAGTAAGTGGGTAGTGCTGGGCCCTCTCATCAAGAGGCAGAAAAAGAGTCCTGCACGCCATCCTGCAAGCACCCAAGATAAAAGGTACCCAGTCCAGGAGGCCCCGTGAGACTGAGAGTAAGGAGCCAGTGAGGAGAATGCCATCACTTCCTAGGAAGCCCTGCTCAGAACCCGGGTGCCATACTGTCGCCCCAGCCTGCGGGGAAGAAGAAAACCCAACTGCAGCCAGTCGTTCCCCTAAAGATAGCCCCTCTGTATGGCCCTCCCCAGAGCAACCACAAAGAATCCTACCTCAGAGCGGCTGGATGCCTCTCCAAGCTAAGAGCCGACTTCCTTCCTTCTGTGGACCTGCTGGGGAAGGAGAAACACACCCTAGCTCCCGGATGCTCCTGGATGGCAAGGGAACAGGCACAAACCAAATGGAGGAAGGCAAACCGGGAGTGCAAACCAGATGTGCAACTCAACCCTGCTGTTCCAGGCAGATACAGGAAAGAGAGAGAGGAGGGCTTTGGGACTGTCTCCAGAACACAATCATTAGAAAGTCACAGTACCTCAGCCCATGCAGAAAGTTTCCCATGTGCCAGATGCCATGTTACTCTAGAGACCTAGCATAAGACCCAGTGACCCTTCTACACATCTATCCTTGAAATTTTCCCCTCACTAAGAGACTCTGGGATCAAAGCCTCAGGTTCATGCCAGGCAGTCCACCTCCACACTCTGAAGTGAAGCAAGGCATTTCCCCTCTGAGCCTCGGGTTCTTCATCCACAGACAAAGGCAGGAGTAACAGCCCTGAGGAAGGGCAGCAAGGCTCCCTCCAGGTTGGCACAACACCCGACCGATGGAATGTGGGGCTGGTTATAAAATCTGTCCCAAGCCCTCCAACTCCTGGTTTCACTTCTCGCGGGCCCTGATTTTACAACAATCCATAAGTCACTAACCAAGCCACACTAGACCTGTAAGACTCCTTCCCAGCAAGACCCATCCGTCACTCAGTTACAAATGCTGACTTCATTGGGGAATGGGCTAAACACAGAGTCTTTGCTTTGAAGAGTCCAGGCCTGTGTTCTGAACAGCTCGGGGGAGCACAGGGCCAATCAGCCCTCATCCATTCTCCTGCCTCTCCAGGGTCCGCAAACATCCATCTCCTGCCCACAGCCCTCTCACTCCGTTCTGATCCATCAGTCATCTCCCTGAAGCCATCTTCTCTGTATCCAACCACGTATCTGTCAACCCCCCTTTCCTCCGTCCATCCTTCCATCTATCTATCCTTCTATCCATCCATCCATTCATCCCATGGTGCTGTACCCTCTTAAGACCTAGGCCTAGAATTCCAGACACACACACACACACACACACACACACACACACACACACACACGAAAGAAACCATGACAGTCCAAAAGGATTTTTCCTGCTTGAAGTCCTGACATTCAGGCAGTATGAGTGAGGACTGGGTCGAGACAGAATGTATTTTTCCTCTCCCTCTCTCCCAGAAGATCATGAAGACAGCCACAAGAACACAGCCAGGGTGACCTTATTGAGAGCTGTCGCCAGCACGGGAGAGGCCAGACCCTTGCCTCTACCTTTAATTGAGTTATTTGGTGGCCATTTGCAGTTCAATTGTATCTATCTGCACGGCTTCTCAGCAGCCCAGTGCCCAGGGGCCTTCAGATTGCACAAGCTGCATCTTCTCCCTCTTCCTGCCAGCCAGAGATGGGCTGTGTCTCCCATTCAGTGCCAGAGGCGAGGCATTGTGACAGGCAGCTGAGGCGGAGAGGGGAGAAGCAGACCTGAGTCAGACAAGATCCCCACACTTGAAAGGTTTACTGACTAATTGGGGGTAGCAGGGAAGGGAGCCTCACTATATATGAGGCCTTGTAAGATATGTGTGATGTTTCCTCCTTCCCAGGCATCGAGCAACACTGCTCTCAGGTGGTAGCTAGTCCCCAATCACTTTTCCATTACAGAAATCAATAACTTGAATTACTCCAAAATAACGAGCACCTCCATCCCGCTCCAAAACCAATTTTTTTCTGTGTCTGCGTTTGCCCATGTGCTTTACCCTGGGCCTGGAATCTGTCTTTACGAGTCAGCCCAGGTAGAATGGCGTCTCGTACCTGACCATGGCATGCTAAGGTAGAATGCAGCAGGGCTTGGAGTCGGGGACTTAGATCGGAATCTTCGCTCTGAGTAGTTCAGCTGTGGGCTCTCACCAAGCTCCATAACAACCTGGAACATCGGTTTCCTCGTGTATAAAATCAGATCCCGAGTACAACACCCACCAGAGTGTTAGAGAAGCAAGCGGAGTAATGAGGCTCAGGAATGTTCCTGCATGTATGAGGGAGGGAATCACTGAAGCCTTGGATAAATATCTGTTCATTCCACGTGAGTATCTGAAACCTGTGTCACCAGCTCATTGCATAGTGAGGTCCCAGTGTCACCGCCATAATAACATTCGCATCTCACAATGAGGAAACCAATTACCATTCACAACGATGCATTCTTGTTATTGCTGCTGGTTTACAAAGGAGCAAGCGTAGACCCAGGGAAGCTAAGGGAATGGCTGGGGGTCGGGGTGGGAGGTCCCTGGATGGGGCCGCCCTCTGATACCTTCACAGTGGTTCATCTCCTCTATCGTCCCTGATTCAAAAGCAAGCCCTGGTGCTACCCCAGGATGCTATGCCCTGCATCCTGCATCCTGCAGATGCTGAAATGACAGGTCCTTTGAAGGACCTCTTGAAAGAAGAGCTGCAAGCACAACGTACTCTGCCCTTGGCTCTGCCTGGGAAAATAGAGCCTCCTAAGAGTCACCTGAGAAGAGACATGTGGGAACCCTCAAAGGCCACACTCTGAAAGCCAGAAGAGAGACATTACAGACCACCTATTTCACACAAGGTGTATTTCTAGCCATTTTCTGATTCTTTGAAACCAGTTATCCTTAACCTTTTGAGGTTGGTCCTGTGTACTTTGAGAATCTGCTGAGAGCTATGGATTGTGTCTCCCCGATAAAGGCACTGATTATACTCCTAAGTGCAGGATTTGGAGGTGGAGGTTAAGTGAAGGACTGGTAGCTGGGCATAATGGCGCACACCTTTAATCCCAGCACTCAGGAGGCAAAGGCAGGTGGATCTCTGAGTGTTTAAGGCCAGCCTGGTCTACAGAGTGAGTTCCAGGATGGCCAGAGCTACATAGTGAGACCATAGTGAGGTTTTCTTAGGCACCAGGGACCTTCTCTTTTGACAGCCTCGCTCTCAGCATAACAAATATTTTTGTTTATATCCACAACCCACAGCAAACGGGAGCCATGCACACGTGTGTATACATATGCATGCTGAGTTGCAATTGTCTGGTTTGACATGAAGCGTATTAATAGATCTTCAATAAAACATGAATCCCACTGTTGTGCTTTCTCTTCCTATCTTGGAGCCAATAAACTTCTTTGGTTAATTCAATAAAACAGAGAAACATGCATAGATCTCATGTGTGCAGTACAGTGAATTTCTAAGAAGCGAGATCCCTATGCTACCAGCTCTCCGGCCCTGAAGCAGAAGACCCCCTCTCCTCCACCCCCCTCAACAGAGGAACAGCCATGTCAGTTCTTTCTTCATAGACCACTGTGTCTGTCTTTGAGTCTGTTCCAGGCTGTGTCTGATTGCTTTTGTGGAGCCAGTGTTTTTAACCCAGGTCTCAGGCTTGGGTCTGAATAATCGTGTAAAGCGGTTTCCTATTTGATGGCCAGGGAAACTGAGGCTGCCTGTAAGCCAGAGCTCAAAGTTTTGGTCGTGTTTGGGGCCACATTTTCAGCAGCTTGTCCTTGAGAACAGAAGGCAAAGGCAAGGTGAGGGTGCTTCCTACAGGGACCACACGGGATGTGAGAGGGGTTCCGAGACCAGCAGTTCCCGAAGCAGCTGAAACTGGCTCCGGTCCTCCCTTGACCCACACCTATAGAAGCCGCAAGCAACAGCTGCTGGCTTAGCTAAGGTGGCTGAGGAAGTTTTGCAGCTTTTCTGCAGCCTTTTGGCTCTTGGGTGCAGTACATGATCCCGCCACTTGGCGGCACCACGAACTTCTATAAACTCCGCGGTCCTCTTGTCACAAGGGCCCTCCCTAACTTTAACTAAAGCGAAGAAGCCAGTCTTTAACCAACAGAAGAAAGCCAATGTATGCAGCAAGGAAAGACCACGCACCAAAAGCGTGCATGGGGTGTGCCAGGATGGTTGTCCCCTTCAAATGGAATCAGGAGTAACCTGTCTTTGGGGTCTTGTGTCTGGTTGTCAAGGGGGAAATAGTGGCATGGCCACAGCCAGCCAGAGGGAACAAACCTCGGCTTTAAGAACAGAGGCAGCAGAGAAAGCCACACTTTATCAGATCTGCACCGTCAGGCCTCCGCTGCCATTCACTAGACTGTCCCTGGGGGTCCCACATGCCTGTGAGCACAGCCCACTCAGAATCCTGTGCTACTGGGGCAAAGAGATGCCAGGCCTGCTTCAGAACCCAGACCCAAACAGCCCCAGGTCTTTCCCTGGGAATCTGCAGCTCCAGTCTCTGGGTAACTAGGGTGCCTTTAGAGCTGAATGTACCCCATACCCTTTCTGCAGTTTGCAGGTTTCTTCTTAAAACCAAGCTCTGCTACTTCCTGTGTAAACTGGGGCAGTTGAACTTCCGTGCATGTGCCTCATCTGTAAGATGGGGATAGACGTTCACACCGTAGAAAGCTCACTAGAAGGCCTAAGCATGAAGGAGGTTGTGGCTGAGCCTAGCTAGGACCCGACAAACAATAAACATTAGGCATATGCTAGCTACCGTTTTTCTTCCTTTTAAAAAAAATTTTCTTTAAGCATGTGTGTGTGTGTTTACCTGCATATATATCTATGTACTGTGTGTGCCTAGTGCCAGAGGAGGCCAGAAGAAGGTGTTGGGTCCCCCCTGGACATAGAGTTGTGAGCAGCCGTGTGGGTGCTGAGGACTGAACGCAGGTCCTCTAGGAGTGCTCTTTACTGCTGAGCCATCTCTCCAGCACAGTTATCACCGTTTATCACCGTGACCATTGCCATTTAAACGTGGGAGAGCTGAAAGCCTCTCAGCCAGGCAAGCCCTGGGAGCGGGGTGTTGGGTGAATTTTCGCCAATTTGTAAATCCCCAGTCTTCTTTCTTTGGGGCTTCTTCACTAAATAGTTTGGCTGAGGTTCAAGCCTGACCTCAGGGTACAGCAAACTTCCCACCCAGGCAGAACTCCAGCACGACCCTCCCTGCCACCGGGGCAGCTCCCAACCCACTCACTCACATGCCAAGACTGAGCAGAGGCAAAGGTCCAGGCTCCCCAGGGCTCAGGTGCAGAGCCAGGTGTCCCTTCGAAGCAGCAAGCAGAAACTTCTGAGCTACCTGGAGCTCTAGTCCACAACACCCAGAGACCACCTCCACTTTGGCCCCAACCCCAGGACCAGAGCTGTGGTCCCTGTGACCTAATAAGGTCCTCTCTGGATCAGATCCTGGCCAGAAGATCTGTGTGGTCCAGCCCCGCCACAACCCCAGGCAACTTCCTATTTGGGAGGAAATCCCTGTTTTAACTCACCCACCACCTCTCTGACCAGGGGACACATTACTCAACCTCCTGAGACTTTTGAGAAGACTCAGCTAATCTTTAAATCCCTCTTATCCCTAGAATATGGTTTTGGTAAAGTATCTGGTATTCCGTAGGTGGTTAATAAATGCTTAATTTTATGATTTCCAAGACAGAGCTATGCCAATTTCTAATATCTATCTGCTTTCTAATCTTTCCCTAAAATTACTGTATGCATATGATGGGGAGTTGTGCATGTTCCATGGTGCACATGTGTAGAGGTCAGAGGACAATTTTGTGGAGTTGGTTCTCTCCTTCCACCTTTACTTGGGTTCCAGGGCTCAAACCTAGGTCATCAGGCCTGCGTGGCAAGTACTTTAACAGCTGAGCCACCCTGCCAGTCCATTCTAGCCTTCAGTAACAAATGGCCCATGTGATTTGACCCAGACTGTGCCTGACCTAGAGTAAAAGCTCAAGAAACAGACCCTACCTAACTCACTGACCAATTACTTTTGGTTTAGCTTTCATCTGAGCCTACTGTCTCCAGACAAAGCCACAAAGCCACCAAGGATTAAGGAGTGGTAAAGGTGGGATGTCCACCTCCCCACTGACCCACAAGCTCCAGAGAGAGAGGGGGGAGAGAGAGAGAGAGAGAGAGAGAGAGAGAGAGAGAGAGAGAGTTCATCAGTCCTGTGTCAGCTTTTTCTCCTGTACACACTCAGCCAAGCTTCTCTGCATGAGCTGGGATGCAGAACTAAGCCCATCACCATGGACCAGTAGAAATAGCATGGAGCCTCAAGCTGGCAAGTCCTTTTTATTGGAAAAAGAATAAAACGAAAGGTCTTCATTTTGCCTCTTCTCAACCTTCCCAATGTCAGTGTCCCAAAGTCATACAGCAGGTTAGGGAGGGCACAGGCTTCTGCCAGGAATTGGGCAGGGGGAGGGGCTGAAGCATGGGAAGAAGGGGTTCATTGCACCAGGGCTTGCAGGCTCAGGCTCCCTGAGGCTTCAGGGGCTTGGCCAGCCCTCTCCATCTCTCTGCGTCGTCTCCTGACATCACACGCTGCTGCTGTGGCCAGCAGAGAACAAGGCCCTCTCTGCTCCAGAAAGCTACTATAGTGGCTGGTGTCTCCTGTCCAGTTCTAGCACCTCCTGTCTGCTGAGGTAGGCACCCTGTTTCCTGTCCCTATTCAGGCCCCAGGATGCCCCCCACTGGCTCCCCCTGAGAGCCACAGCACCATTGGCTGGCCAGCCCTTCTTCCCTTGCAAGGCACACTGCCTTGAATGTCCAGGGAGCCTCACCTGCAGGACTTCAGGGCTCTGACACTTAGGCAGGCTGAATTTGCAGCATCTGTGGCCCCACTATGTCACAGGGGCCAGAAGAAGGGCACCAAAAACCACCCAAACCTTGGCTCTGCTTCCCCTAGGATCCCAGCTCTTCTCCATCAGAATATGCATAATAGAGCCAGAGATAGGAGAAAGGCCAGGAGCAACAGTCCAGCAGCAGCCCAGCTTTAGGACACCGACTTGTAGAAGACCAGGAGGGACCCACCTCCTGCTGCAGACCATTGTGTGACAGGACAGAGCAGGCCATGGTAATCATTAGCCCATCAGCCAAAGAGAACACACAGAGTAGTCTCTCTCTACACACATGCTTTCTCTCTCTCACACACATGTGCACACTTAGATATTCATACTCACACACATGCATTTATTCTCATACAAGCATAGGTTCGTGCACACATGTGCACACACCCACTCACACTTGTGCAGTCACACACATACACCCGCATTCATACACCTGTATACTCACACACGCACATGCTTTCCCACCCATAAACTCACATACATTTGAGCACACAGTATACACGTAATACACAAATTGGCTCCAGTTCGGGAGTTCAGGTGCTGTCCAGCTGCGTTCATCCACAGGGTTTTACCATACCCCAGTGGAAACCCCCCTCCCTCAGAGTCCCAGGCAGAACACCCATAACCAGCTCCTGGTGGGGTGCAAAGTCTCAGAGTTGGGTGCTTCTTGGCAAGGCTGAGAGGACTTTCTGCTCTGAGTGAAGGACAGGAAAGCCTCCACCTTAAGAGAAGCTGGATAGCTCCCAGGGCACCCATCTCCCCAGATCTCCAAAGAGGAGGTGGGATCATTGACAAGCCCCATGGTGGCATTGGGCCTTAGAGCCCCGGGAGCAGAATCCAGGTAGACAGGGGCTTTGAGGGTGAAGGATCATGCGGGGGGGGGGGGATTCTCCGGGTCCTCCTTAGAGTGGGGTTAGAAGGCAAGGAAGAGAGGGTTCATCCAAGCTGGCTTCCCCTCTCCCCCGCCCTCAGACTTCCCAAGGAAAACCTGGCTCTGATGACCTGGACCATCCCCATGGGAGAAAGTCAAGTCCAGGGTCAGAAAGGGGAAGATCCTGCCAACGGGCAAAGGACTGGGAACACGGGACACCGGGTAATCACCCTCCCTCCGGCTCCACACGGCAGGGTGGTTCCAGAGAAAGACTCAGAAGCGGGTACTCTGGTAACGCAGCCTCCGCAGATCTGCCAGCCCCTCGCTCCGGCCATACACCTCCCTGCGGGGACTCTCGGCCAGTCACCGAGCCCCCGCCCCGCCACCGCCAGCGCTGCTGCTGCCGCTGCCACTGCTACTGCCGCTACTGGAGCTGCCGCTGCTGCACCGGTCCTCGTAGATGGAGATCTCGATCTGGGATGCTGGTTAAGGAGCTGCGAGCACCCAGCTGTTAATTGGGAAAGGGGGTACAGACCCAGCAAGAGGCCTGTAACTGAAGCCCGCTATGCCCAATAACAGAGACCAGAAGGCCTGAAGTCCCAACCCTCTCCAAACCTCAGCTAACCTTTTCCGAGAGGACACGGGGCTGAGTGCACAATGGGATCCCATGTTGAGTTTGGTCTTCCTCAAAATGCGTTATGGGATCCCAAGTCACAGGTGCACCGGGAAATGGTGTAATACACAAGCAGTTCCACTTGCTGATAGCTACTGGCCCACCCAAGTTAGGTCAGTCCCTTCATATTTGCAAACTGGGGACACTAACAGAGCCTTGGGACTCCTGTGCAAATTAATGGAGTATCTGGGTGCTAAGCGCAACACAAGGGCCCAGCGAAAAAGAAGCATGGGCAAATGTGTGTTTCTAGACTACTGAAAGGGGCGCTGTTCCCCTGAACAAAGGTTCCAAATGGGGTCATCAGAACTGTCATCCAGCCCCTGCCAGCCTGTCACTAAGATAGCCACCCCAGAGGAGGATCCCCATCCTGGAATTCATTCTTTTCATCTGTGTTCAGGGGGTGGTGAGGCTCAACACAGAATATTAAATGAGATTACCGAAGTCTTGCAGATTCTCTGAGGAGCAGACAGCCTTGCAGGATAAGAGAGCCTGGGCTTGAATCCTGACTTAACAATCTGCTGCTTGAGGGTAAGGGACAGCCAGTTTCCTTTCAGGGTTGGTCCTGGTACAGACACGAGGGTAAGATGGGCCCAACTCCTGGGCATGCGATGAAAATCATCTGAGATTGTATTTTTCAAAGCCTTCACATGTTGGCTGTCTTATAAGCTCTAGTTGCATGCAGTTCAATAACTATAAAGCCTGAAACTCACAAGTGGCCCCAATAACTGAAAGGGGAGGGGCGCCTATGACCAGTGATGTGTGGAACCCTGAAAGGACCCTAGCAAGGCTCTTATTTCCTAGTAACATCCTCAAGGGCCCCACTGGGTAGACAGCTCTGCGCCCTCACACAGAAGATCCCAGAAGGATACAACCCTCATCCCACGTTCCACGGGATCCGTGAGCAGGAGGCCTCGAGGCGCAAAGACCTTCTCATTCTGCTCCTGGATGTAACGGGAGATCTTCTTGAGAACCTGCAGAAAGAGGGGTCCATAAGGATGAGTCTGTGGCAAGGAAGCTGGAGGAGGGGAGATGGGGAAGCACCACCTTCTCATAGTGCGTCTCCATGCAGAGGAAGATGAAGTAGGCTGTGGCGCAGGCCAGGCAGCCCTCCAGGTAGGAGCTGCCCCCAATCTTCTCAGCCTCCGCATAAAAACCATTGAGGGTCTTCACGGTCTCTTCAAAGAGCTGCCGCTCGATCTGGAGGGAGAGAGGTGGACTATTAGCCTCCCCAAAGTGGGGACAATCCCAGTCGGGCCACGGATAAGAGCACTGGTGCCACATGAGTGGGAGGTGGTGAAATACTGACACACCGACATGACCAGGAAGCTGCAGGCAGAGCACACAGAGCCCAGGGGACAGACCAGGAGTCCAGTTGGGACTTATCCCTGAGCTAGATGTGTGGTCCTGCAGTAGTGGCTTGCCCGTGCTGTGTGGGTTTCCTCATCCATAGGATGGAAACAAGCAGGACTGTCGGCCTCCCTTGGGAACAGGAGACTCACGATGTCCTAGATCAGTGGTTCTTTCTCCACCTTACAAACTCTACAACCCTTTAGTACGGTCCTCATGTTCTGGTGACCCCAACCATAAAATTTTTGTTGCTACTTCATAACCTCAATGTTGCTACTGTTACAAACCTTAATGTAAATATTCAGGATAATGTTAATGTGCAGGATATCTGATTTGCAACATCTGTGAAAAGATCAGCTGACCCCACACACACACACACACAACACACACAAAATCCTATGGGTTGAGACCCACTTTCATGGATGTTTCATGCAGAAGCTCAGACAAGTATTCTGGTGACATCAGTTCTCACTGTAATGGTTGTGCCAGAGCTCAACAACAAATTCCCACAAGCAGATTCTCCAGATTTGGAAGGTGTTCCAGCTGCTTGTGACTGACAGAGGGAGCTCTGGAGAGCCACTCTCGGAACACTTTTCCTCCCAGCTAAGAAGTTACTAAACACCAGTGACTCTGTGTGTGTGTGTGTGTGTGTGTGTGTGTGTGTGTGTGTGTGTGTGTGTGCATACAGGAAGCTGACCTGTAACCATAACAACAGGAAACACTAAGAACTCTACACACCAGCCTTTTATGAACTCTCACATGACCCCAAAAGCATTCTTGCCACCTCCACTCTCTGACAGGTGAGGATTGCTCTGCTGCTGAGACCAGGAGAACCCTGAGGCCTCACCTCTGACCTCCTGGCCCCTACCACTGTTAACTCCCTGTAAAGGGCAGATGTGCATTCTTGAGAATGGGATGCTCATGGTTTTCTGAGAGGTCTTGGGGATTCAGTCAGCAAAGACCAGCCGTGCCTCACCTTTCAACCTCCTCACATCATCCTGGTCTACAACACAGAGCAGCACTGGGTCTCTGCCCTCCTCCAAACCAAAATCAGCTCTAAGGCAGCCCCTGGTAGGGACTGTACACCCTTGGGAAGAGAAGGAGATCACAACTCTTGGCTGGCCACCTTAGATACTACCAGCAGATGAAGATGGAACATCAGGCCCCCTCCTCACTCTTTATAAGACAGATGAAAACAAGACGGAAAGCAGCCCCCAGCTCATTCTCTGTGTCTCTAAGCTTCCCTGCCACAGCTGACCACATGGTATCTACTTTCATCCACACCTGCTAAGGATGCTTTTGCATCAGAATGAACATCAGAGGCCAGTGGGAAAGCAGAGAAGGCAGGCACCTGGCTCTTCCAGTACCTTCTAAAAACTTGGGTGAGTCACTTCCTGTTTCTAGCCCTGAAGGACGCTTCTGCTTCTGAAGCTGTGTGTGTGGTGCAACGTAATGATCTGGTTAAAACACGTTCGTATTTGGGAGCTCTGAGGTAGGCTGGGAACCTCGCATTGTGCCTGAGTTCCCTGGTGGTGCTGACCCTGTCAGCCACAGGGTACAATTCTGAAACAAGGGCTTAGCAGTAGTGCTCGGTGTGGGCTGCGCGCTAATACCATGTAGACTGTTTTTAAAGCCAATGCTGCACCCAAATCTCAGCCCCAAGAGGTGAGGACTGAAACAGTCTGGGAAGGGGAGGGTAGGTCAGAGCAGCAAGCACTACTGTCACCCTCCCTTCCCAAGCAGATGCCTTGTCTGTCCCCCACTTCCCAAAGCTCATAAGTGGCCCCAATCCGGTCAAGAGTGGGAAGAGACGCTGCACTAGACAGCAAGCTACTACCCAAGCAGGATCTAGGGACCACTCAATTCTTGCTCACCTGAGAATTCCTCATTAAAATTGAAGTGTGAATAATTATAATTTAAATAATAATTTTTAGTTAACTTAAAAGTTAATTTGCAAATTAAGATGTAAAACAATGTCTACTCCCAGAGACTCTGAGTGATTTGGGGTGCACTGAGATTTTTTTTTCAGCTGCCCAGAACATTCTAGTGTGCAAGCCAAGGTTAAGGACAGTTGTCAACAAGTGGGGATTCCTAAACCACAGGTCAGCAACTGAGTCAGCATGTCTGTTGATACCCAGTCTAACCCACTAGGACTCGGGAATTTACATTTGTTTAACAAGTTTTCTAGAGGATTCCCATGCAAGGGTAATTTGAGCTACTGGACTGGAACAAGTCTGAGTTTTTTTTTTGTTTTGTTTTGTTTTGTTTTTCAGAGAATTTTCTGTGTGGAGATGCAAGACTGCAGTGGATTTATCATTCTTCCATTCAGGGCGGCTAAATCATGCATTTGTGGTACTGCGTGTCACAGAAGACTAGAGAAAAAAATACGTTCTAGGAACACCCCGTGCTACCATGGAAGTAGAGCTCGTGTTTAGAAAAGGTGTCCTTACCCGGCTATCCAGCTCTGGGGGGAACTTGGTCTGGAACTGACAGGTGGTACCGTCGCTGTAGTCTCTCTGGATAAAAACCTTCGTGGCCAGCGATGCGCTTCGCCGGAGCTCCTGGAGATTGTGGACCTGAGGAGATGGGCAGGAGGCACACACTCAGGAGACCATTGTCTCCCTGTACTGATACGAAGGGATTGATGAATCCCGGCACACGCCAGGCTCCATGAGGGGCCTTGAGAATCAGGCCCAGTGCAGTTTACACGAGAAGCTGTCTGAGGTCATCACCAGTCTGCAAAAGTAGCAGGAGCAAAGCTGGGCCAAAATGAGACACTCAGAGCCATCAATCACAAGAGAAATGAGTTCTAGCAAGGCACAATGGCACCCGGCCCTCTCCTTGGAGAACTCAGCTCCAGTCAATATGGAAACCTTAGGCCCTTCCAGCCTGGGGAGTGGGGCTTGTGGAAGAGAGGAAACCTTTATGTGTTCGTGAACTCCAAGGGATACTGAGGTCCAGGCTAAGTTCTGAAAGGTCAGAGAACACCCTCATTAGTTTTCTTACCCCCAGAAAAGGGCCCAGGAATGGCTGTTTCCCGAGAGATAACAGTATAAAGTGGACTGGGGCCAAAAGTTGATGCAATAGGTTTCCTTGATAGGAAGGTGGGGTGACTTCAGTCTGTCCATACAATCTGACCTAGCACTTGAGGGGAATGGGCTCTATTCCCCCAAAGAACAAGGTCTCTTTCTTCTTCTACCTCTCCAGCCTCAGTCGCTCACACTGGAGATAAACACCTCATTGGTGAAATACGCCCATCACTGGAGCCACATGGAGACCAGGCCCTGAAGGCAGAGTGAAGAAACAGCCAGTTAGTCCTGTGTAATTAAGCTGAATCCGTTCAGTCACTCGACTCTTATTTATTGAGTCCCTGCTAGTACCAGGCTCTCCGGATGCTGAGCAAAAGTCAGTCTATGGGCTCCAGGGAGGAAGACAAGTAAATGTGTAATGAATTAGACCGTGATGGATGGCTGAAACAAAGTCACAGTTACCCAGAAACGCTTATTCACAGAGGCTTCCTGGAGACTGTACAGAGTCCTATGGGGGAGGTTGACCAGAAGTCAAAAGGGGAGGAAAGGGTGACCCTGGGAAAGGGAGTAATGAAGACAGCAAATCGTGATCTGCTCCAGTGGTTCGAGGCAGTGTTTAGCAAGAGCAAAGCTGGTTTGCAGAACAGATACAATCAGCGGGAAATGAAGATGTACTGCAGTCAAGGGTGAGATCACAAATAGGACGGGTCTCTGCCAACAGGAAGGACTGCGGGTGGAGATGACAAAAAGCTGAGGGATGAGTCGAGAAGGGTTGACAAGACAGAAGGACTGGATGATTGGTCTTCAAGGTCTTAGAAATGAAGCAATCTGTGAACATTACCTAGGCTCTTCTAAAGTAAGGTAAACTTTGCTTCAAGCAAGAGCTTTGATCTCAAAGTTTTGGGCATGAATTAAAAAGCATCTAAGTGCTCCTCCAGTTTTAATATTTCTTGACTCCACTATCCAGGATCTTCTTTGAAAAGGTTCCCTTTTAGCTGAGCATGGTGGTGCACACCTTTAATCTCCACACTTGGGAGGCAGAGGCAGCTGGATCTCTGCAAGTTCAAGAGTTCAAGGCCAGCGTAGTCTACAGAGCAAGTTCCAGGACAGCCAGAGCTGTTAAAGACAGAGAAACCCAAAAAAAAAAAAAAAAAGACAGAGAAACCCTGTCTTGGGGGTGGGGGATGCCCCTTTTAATATCTACTAGGATCTTAGGATAATTTTGAAAGAATCCACATGTTTGGGTAATATAACTAACTCATCAATGCCTTTGCTCCATCTGGTTATGGTTTCTCTGTAATGCATTTTCATGAGACAGGAAAAGGACTGTGACCTTCCCTGCCCTTCCAAAGCCAGAGTACAAGAGCCAGGTATGGATTCATTCAGCTCGGCAAGGATCATTCTGACACTTTTGTAGCAGTAGGTAAGCCTAAGGGACCTGCTGGAAGGGATTCTTTTTGTCATAGTTCAGGACTAAAATAAAACAGTGCTAAACCACAAAAGGTGGTGGTGAGAAAGGAAAAAAGGCAGAAACAATGTTTCAAGCAGTCTGGCCTGGACTTGGCTTCCTGCCAGAGGCAACATTCTTTGTCTGAGCCTACACACACACCTGTGTATACATAGATGTAGGCGATACTATGAGCCATGACAGTGTGTCTCTTAGTGACTGGCTGTTACTTCTTTCTCCTAGGAATACAACAAAATTCTTTCCAAGGCCTCCTTGCAAGTTGGAGTGGGCACGTGCTGCACAAAGCGAGTGAAATTGATGAATATCCTATTTGACTCATACAGACCTGAAACTCCTCCCTTCTCCCAACACCAGAGGAGCCAGGTATTGAAGACTGCAACAGGAAAGGGCCTAGGACCTTGAATGACACCTTGAAGGACATCTGCCTCTTGATTGGGAGCCTCCCATTCAGGACTTTACTGAGAAGGGAGTGATCCTCCATTACTAAGACATTAGGTGCTATCTCACATAATACAGACCTATTTCCTCTTGACTGATTTATTCACTCTCAAGTTCTTGGAGTGGGAGGGATCAGCACCCTCCCTAGCCACGGCAGTATCCTAAACCTGAGAGCCTGTCCTGGCTCCAAGTGACCAGGCATCCACTTCTGCCCCTGGAGAATGTATGTCAGGCGGTGAGGAGTCTATAGAGGAGATGAGACACGTTCACATGGAAGCACCTTGGTGTGCCAGTCCTAATGGCCCACATACCACAGGCTCTGGCACAGTCAGTGTAGAGTAAGATTGTAGGCAAGAAAGCATCTCCTGGTCCTCTTCATCTGTGGAAGATAATCTGCCTGATCTCGGGCCACAGGATCCTTGAAAAGTCTGCTCTTCTCTGGCCCCCATTTCTTCAAAGACGCTAAACTGGAACCTGTAATCATCACCCCTCCCATCTCTGACTTCAAAGAAGCCTTATCAGGAGTGGTGAACATAAACATTTCCAAAGGCAAAACAGTGGGCTGGATCCAGCCTGTGGCTAATAAGAGAGCTTTTGACCTGTGCCAGAGAGCCAGCTGGCCACTGCCATTGAAGAACGTACTAGAGATGGTAGACAGCAGGTGACGTAGTGTGTCCCTATACACCTGGCAGTCCTTCAGGCTGGGCCGGTACGGAGCAATCTCTGGAAAGCAATGAGCTCCTGGGTCGGGTATGCCCAAGACAAACAGGAGGCCCCAGCCGGTCCACAGATCCATCCTCACTTAAAACCATCTCATTCCTTAAGGTGCAGGTGAGGTGAGCTCATAAATCATGGGATCTATATGATGATCCAACACTGGGCTGGGCTGGGAGTCACTGGCAGCCAGGTAAGCCCCGAGGGTGGGAAACTGGGCACAGGGCCACCCTTCCTCTCAGCCTACTACACTCAAGCTCAAGCTGGTGACTCAGAGATCAGACCTCCACATACCCCGCCTGGGTAATGCTACTTGGGTGCACTTAGAACATCTCTGATGTGCCAAAACCCACTTCGAGAAGCCCCTCCAACAAAAGATACTTGCCAGTTGCTCTTGGCCATTTGGACTATTTCCTGGGCAGACACACATTCACAAAGGCCTGTTGCTCAGGAAATAGACTCAGGAAAGATCTCCAAATGAGGTCAGGACCTCACTCAAGAACCTTCTTCCCCCTCACACACATCCCTCCCCTAATGCTAACTTCTAAACAGAAATTAGGAAGCAAAAAAGATCATTTCCATGTAAAGCCATTTCCCCTCTCCCTCCCCGCCCCCTCTTTCTCTCTCCTCTTTCTTCCCCTGGAGCTCAGCTCCCTCTTTGGATGCTAAGGAAATGACCATGGGAACTTGAAGTGAGGTTTTCCTTTCCCCAGCAGGTTTTTCCTGGTAATCTCAATCCAGTCCTAATAGTGAAAAACAGCCTAGGGGATGACTCACCCTAGCCCAGACACCATACACCCTGTGCCCTGGCAGAGCCTGAGTTTCTTTCCTAGGCACAGCTAGTAGGGTCCAGCCAAGACCGAGCTGTGAGACCGAAAACATTTCCCGTTCATCCTAAATATTCTTCCGTCCTTCTGTCCTCAAGATGACCAGCCAAGCCAGTCAGGGAACCTAAGTGCCTCTGGCTCGGTGCTTCTCAACCTTCCTAATGCTGCAACCCTTTAACACAGTTCCTCGTGATGTGGTGACTCCCAACCATATCATTATTTTCACTGCCACTTCATAACTGTAGTTTTGCTTCTGTTATGAATTGTGATGCAAATATCTGATATTTCCAATGGTCTTAAAGGGGTCACGACCCACACGTTGAGAACCATTGCTCTAGCTCTTCCTGACACTCCGCTCCTAGCTCAAAGCCCCTTCCCAAGACCCCAGCACTCTTCTCTAGCAAGCGTCATACTGGCTAACTGGATATATTATCCTGGTTGCAAAGCACAAAAAGGTAGTAGTCAAGGAGGCAAGATGAATTATTTTCTCGACGTGCAGTCGCATCATCTGTAAAATGGGCTGCTGAAGCCTTCCTTGACTCCTTCTCCAGGCTGAAGCAAGCTTCCACGCCTCAGTCATCTCATCTGCTAATTGCACATAATAACACCATCCTTGCCCACTTCACAGAGCTGCTCAAACACTCAAAGGCGTTCTGTGTGCCACAGTGCTGTATCCACAGAGGCATTATGAGCGAGCCTCTCCCAGGGGAGAGTCATCAAGCCTACCAACAGCTTCCTGGAAACCTGGCCTCAGCCAGGAGGTGTGAACCTGTGGGCAGAATGAATGGGCCACAGCAGACCTGTAGGAAAGAGACACTAGGAGAGCCTGGCCTCTCCGGATCCATCAGACCTCACTATCAACTGCTGCTGCAGTCTGGCAGGCCTGTCTGGGAGGCAAGCAGCCCCTTGGCTCCTTCACGTTCTTCTCCATCTCTGTGGTACTTCTGAAGCACTCTGCATTCCTCTAGAATGTGTTGCCTGCACATGGGGGTCTGGGAGAACATGAGTCCCTCCTAGCTAGCCTGTATAACATCAGAACGCAAAGCCAGGCAACAGCGGGAGACTCAGTGGAATAATGGCAACAGCACTTGGGACAGCTGCCTCGCCACTCACCAGGAAGCCCAGAGGCACACTGCACAGGATCATCCACAGGCCTTTGATTTCCTCCTTGGCAGCATTCCAGCTAGGCTGGGAATGGGGAGACACCACAAAAGAAGACAGTAGCAGAACTGGGGAGTGTGCGGTGTTACACTCTGAAAATTCAGAGAAACTTTCAGCTCTGCTATTAGCAAGTGTGTGAGGACCAAGCCAATAACCCTTCTTTCCATATGTCAGCTTTATCATGTGCAAAGAGCTCACATCTCTAGCACAAAATGAGGGACAGGGATAACCCCTAGGGGCAGAGACAAAAATCCTGATTTCTTAAGCATTGCAACAAGAGTTTGCCTTTAGCTAACAGGTCCCTTGGTCCTTAGGCACACCGTGAAGAAAGCAGCCCTCTCCACACACAGGCAAATGTGGGCACTCTGGGACCAGCAACTCAAGCAGAGAAGAAAAGCAAGGCATGGTAATTCTCAAAAGTGGGGGCTGGTGCAGGAAGTTCTTAAAACCAACCACTTGGGTCCTGGGCCTGAGGATGCCTTTGTCCACGCCCTCCTCCTAAGGAAATGAGGATGTAGAGGAAGGTCTGTCTTCCTTAGTCAAGCCTTTTGGGTTAGAAGCAGAATACTGTGCCGCATAGCAACAACAGCAGTAGGCCACCTTCCCTCCCCTTACACAAGCATACAGGGATTTCCAACCCTCCAGGGAATCAGAACCCTGTGTTCAGAAGGGGAAATCCCAACCTAAGCTGGGACCTGGTGCTATTGGTAACTTGTGGACTCTCCAGGGCTCAGGGTGGCATGAGCAAGATTGACATGCCAGAGGTGAGGGGACCACTACCCAAAGTCCTGCTCTTCTGCCCTGCTACTCCCTACCTGGCCCCCATGAACCCGGGAAACACCCCCTACCCCCACCCGCCTCCGCCTTCTCCTTGCGCCCAGTCTGCCCCTAGTGGGGAATCATTCCCTGCGGCATTGCCTGCGGGCTAGGGTGCTGGCAACCTACCTCAGTGGCCATCTTCAGAGGGTGCTGACCACTCCTAGGTGACTCGAGGTCTGGTCCCGAGGGGCTGTCCGCGGTGCTGACTCGGAGAGCGGGTGGGCTGGCCGAGGCCAGCAAGGGCCTGGGTGCTGTCCTCGGTGCTGATGAGATCTCCGACGCCCGAGGCGTGCTCTTGCGGGCAGCAGGGTCCCGGAGAGGGTGTCTGTGCTGTCCACGGTGCTGCTGCGGGAGCCGGGCCGGGGAGGCGAGGCCGCGCCCTAGGCTCCTCACCGCTCGATCGCCTGCTGCCAGGGCTCCTGCAAGCAATGGCCCAGTTGACAACGGCAGCAGCGGCGGGTACGGGGGCGGCGGGGGAAGGAGGGGCCAGTGCCTCGGCGGGCGGGGAGGGGGAAGCCGCGGCCCCCAGACTCCGGCACCCGCCGGAGAGGAGCCCCGCCCGCGGTCACCGGCTCCTCTCCCGCCCAGCCCCGTCCCGACCCCGCCCAGCGCCCCGCCTCTCCTGCCTGCCCTCCCCCTGCAGAAGAGCCTAGAGCTCGGTGCAAGCTATCACCGCCTCCCGGGACTTCCAGAGGCAGAAGAGAGAGGCTGGACTCTGCCGCAACACACTCCAGCCTGCAGGAACGGAGGTCGCGACCGGCCTCAACCTTTCCAAACTCCCCCAATATTAGATTCTAACCCCTCCCCCACCCTACCCCAGGCTGCCTCCTCTTTTCTCTCCTCTCTCCTCTCTCCTCTCTCCTCTCTCCTCTCTCCTCTCTCC
>NW_026067893.1:17463888-17481462 GCF_014885135.2 Alexandromys fortis
CCACTCCCTCTCCCTCTCCCTCTCCCTCTCCCTCTCTCTCTCTCTCTCTCTCTCTCCTAGCCTGGTTCATCTCTATGCACTCCCCAAGCACCACTTGGTCTTAAGAACGTGGACATTTCCCCCTCTCTTTTCTGCTTTCCACTTCCTAGAATCCCATTAGCTAGAGGGAGATGCTGTCGATCACAGAGGGTCGTTTTTGTTTTTTTTTAATACGTGAACATATTTCATCCCCAGCTTTTCCCTGGAGTCCCTTCTTACAAGGAGCTCTAGATGGAAGCCAGCCTTTCTTGGTGCTCCTCCTGGCCTTAGGCCCCACACCTTACTCATCTCTCTCCACTCTGCCATTCCAGAGTTTAAACACACTCCAACATTACCCCCATTACCACCACTAGTCAAAAACCACAAGCAGAGTGCCAAACCAGCATGCCCACTGTCCAAAGTGGTGATCTGGCCTTAGGCCTTCCAATCAAATGGCTTATCTACTTAATAAGCAGTAAGGAAGCCCCAACATAGATGCCCTTGAACACACCTATAATACCCCCAGGTCTGTCTCCGAGGGAAGCTGGGTACCACTCTCTACAGCATGGCTGCCACAGGTCAGCAGAAGCAGCCACACACGTGGGGGAGCCAGCCAGAAGACCTGATTCCAGTTCAGGCTTCCTGACCTCCAGCCTTGAGTGACTGACTGTCTTGCCTTCTGAGTTTATGGTCCTCTTTCTGCAGGATGTACTCATTGGCCTTCACTAGCCTATAGTAAGGATTCTTCCTTCTTCCTTCATATTTTTATTTTAAAATTTCCAAACATACAGGAGAGGTTGGGAGGGGGTCACAAACTGTACTATCTGCTTCCAGAATAGTATTTTTATATTTGATTTGTTTGCTTCATTGATAGAAATAGGAGCAAGGATAGGACTAGATTATTAGAAATTAGTAGGTTCTACAGTTTTATCCTTAAGAATTTTAGCATTCAACCCCTCAGGTGAAGATCACTTTCATAGGCATGTTGGTATATGCCTTTGATCTCAGCACTCAGGAGGCTAAGGTAGGCAGGGATACATGAGACCTTGTCTCAAAAAACAAAACAACATCCTCCTATCTAATCACAATATCATTATCATCTCTTAAAATTCCATAGTAACCCTGCTATTTTAGAACAGTTGGTTGCCCAAAAGAGATATTAATAGCAATTCCTCCAGAACTTTCTATTTTTAATAACAAACATTTATGGCTCACTTACTGTGCCAGATGATATGATCTGCACTGCATATTTATTTTGTAACCCCTATGAGTTAAATGTTCTTTTAAAATTGTTTAAGTCTCTCTCTCTGTCTCTCTCTGTCTGTCTCTTTCTCTCTGCCTCTCTGCATCTCTCTTTCTGTGTGTATGTATATGTGTGTGTGTGTGTGGTAAATTTGTGTTGTGAGTTGATGCCACAGAGCCTGTGAGGAGGTCAGAGGGCAAACTTGAGGGTCCTCACTTTCCAGAGGGTCTTTTGTTTGCCATTGCACACACCAGGCCAGCTAGCCCATCTCACCGGTGATATGAGCATTGGGGATGCCACATCTGGCTTTTCTTACGTAGACCTTGGAGATATGAACTCCGTTCTTCAGGCTTGCACAGCAAACGCCTTACCTACTGAGCCCTCTCCCCAGCCCCATCCACATTATAGTCATCTTCCATTTCCACTCTGCAAAGGAAGAAACCGAATCAGATGCCCAAGGTCTCCTAGGAGAAGGATTTAGACAAAGGCAGTCAAGCTCTAGAGGCCATGTGTGGCCCATCCCCTAAGTACCCTGCCTCCTTTGCAGACCATAAGCTGGCAGAGGACCAACATCACCAACTGCCAAGTTTTCATAAGAGCATATTTTGTTTTGGATGCTGGGGTTATAGGAAAGGCAAGTTTGAAAGTTTTGAGACCAGTTAAATTAGTTCATTCAAGGAGCAGAGATAGATAAGACAGCTTAGGGTAGCCCAGGACACCGGAAGTAGTGAGTAGTCTTTCCAGACACCATCGAAGGTCATGTGGTGGCAGTGTGTACAGAGCTTTAAATGTATGGTTAGAATGAGTCCAAAATCATCCCAGTGTGGAGACCTGAGTCGTCCTGAAGAGAAGTGCTTCTACCTGCTGAAGAGACAGAGGGGAAAGTAGAGGCCAAATAAGCCCTGAAGATAAGGGGTGCAGTTTGTGCTTGCTGAATTAGATCTGAAGTTTGATGTGTATAGTATAGACTGGATGAGAAGACATTTAGGAGTTAGGAGAGGGGTAAGAGTTAGAGATAAAACTTCTAGACCTATCCAGACCCAAATGGGGATTAAAACCAAAGGCGGCGTAGTGATGACACCTTTAATCACAGCACTTAAGAGGCAGAGGCAGGCAGATCTCTATGAGTTCAAGGCCAGCCTGGTCTACATAGTAAGATTCATGACAGACAGAGCTACATAATAGAGAAAACTTGTCTCAGCCTCCTCCACAATAAACAATAACTACCTAAGTTCATTTAAGGAAGAAGTATAGACAGAAAATCTGTAAAGAACTAATTCTGAGTTGACCACTTCTAGACTACAAGACAGAAAAGACTAGAAAGAGGCAACTGAGTCCAAGATGCAAGAGAAAGACACCCTGGATGCCAGCAGAGAAGGCTGGGGAGGAAGCCTTACTCACACTGCCCAGTGTTGCTCCCGCGAGCCCAAGACAAGCTGTGAGGCCTGACCGTTGGCTTGGCATCAGAGAATTCTGGTGACCTTGCAAAGAGCTACCCGTAGGATAGGGTGTGGTGTGCTCTTGATTAGAGTGAGTTTGGGAGTTAGAATGGAGGAGAGAAAGTAACAAACTTGAGAGTAGCATGGTTGTCTGAGAGAAGCCCCAGGAAGGGTCTTTTTGAAGATGCAGACACTAGAACTTGATGGGCACTGACCGGAAGTCAGGAGGAGAGGGAAGCATCAAATACTAAGGGCTCAGAGAAGAGCAGGCAATTTCAGCAGCAAACCTACCTTTCCTCCATTTTTTTTTTGACAAGGTCTCACTATATATCCTGGCTGGTTCATTCTACCTAGACCAAACTGGCCTTGAACTCACAAAGATCATCCTGCCTCTGCCTCCAGGGTGCTGAGATTAAAGACCTGATGAGTCACTACACCTGGCAGGATCAAGCTCATAGAAGACCAACAGAGAGCGAAATGAAGGGATGCCGCAGAGGGGGGGGGGGACTGTAGGGAGCAGCCAGCTTTCTACCACTGGTGGCGAAGGACCCAGGCCAGTGACCACAGGTACAAGCTGATCAGATGTTCTACTGTGAAGAAAGATGAGCACTAAGTTAGATGAGCCCCAACTTACGGCAACAAGTCCATTCGACCTACAGGTGGATGGAGAGCCGGTGTGTGATGCTGCCTCGCTCCTAGGAGTCCTTTCCAGTGACATTGTAGGACTAGGATGCCGAGGCCTTGAGGGATGCAAGCACAGGGGGTCCCTTTCAACATCTAACTTTTTTAGCAAGAAGAGACCTTACCAGCCTCAGCCCACTTCTTTGCTTTGCCTGTAGGGTAGGTCTAACAGCCTTGATAGCCCTCAAGGCTTGGAGGCATCAGAACGGAAGGCCTATCAGGAAGAGAGCATCACATCATGCTAACTCAGGCTAGGATAAGACACTGTAGGATGGAATGTTCCCACACCCCAGTTGTCTGGGCTGTAACTCTAGAGGCATAAAGGCCTTGAGATTTAATCTGACTAATCGTTATTATCCAGATGCCTTGAGACAGCCCAGTCCCATGCAGGAGCCTGGGTCTTTGATGTTTTTGTCATAAATTAATGAGTTCACCCACAAAATAACATCAAAGACAAGCTACTAACTAATTCACTGTTATCATCTTCCAATCTGCGGCTGCGTTGGAAAGTCTCCAAAAGGAGGAGCGTGGCCAGAAAGAGAAACCAACTGAAAGATCTGGAAAGAGATGAGAGGAAAAATAAGTCCTGCAGAGGAGCCGGCAGAGGAGCCAGGGAAAGCGCTGGCAAACATGGGGCAGGGGAAAAAGGGGAGGAAAGACGGGGCCTGGGAGGAAAGCCACTGCATGAGTGCTTGAGGGGAAATTGTGGCCTGGAAAGTCTTAGGGGTGTCATCGCGCAGAAGCACCAGAGACTGGGAGGAAGTGTGTGGTGGGAATCGGTGTCTCTGGAGCCAGATGGCATGGGATGTAGCCTCTGGCTCTGTTATTTACTGTGAAGTCATGTGATCATTCTCCCTTCCAACTTGAAGCCACTAAGTACAGGAAGCTTTCTCTAGATCTTACCTGACTTCCAAATCAAGCCTTTGAAAAGAAAACGGGGAAAGATTTATGTGGATACCCCACGGAATGTCAGTGACACTTCTTCCTGGCCCAGCGGGACTTCCTAAAGCACAGAAAAGATAGACACAGTCAAGCGTCAGTTCACCCAGTCAGCAGGTTGAGCATTTACTACCCACCAGCCAGAAAGATGGCCATGGGGTGTTCCCACCCCTACATGAGCACCAAATTTCAGTGATGACCAAGGGTATGGTTTCAAATACGGCTTTATTCCCTCTAAAATGTGTGGTGAGGAGCTGGAGAGATGGCACAATGGGTAAGGCGCTTGCTTACTCACGCACTGCATGAGCATGAGGACCTGTGTTCAAAACCCCAGCACCAGCATTAAAAGCCAGGCATGGCTGCACACATCTGTAGCTGCTGCGTTGGGGGTTGGGGGATAGAGATGGAAAATCACCAGGGCTTGCTAGCCACAAGCTTAGAGGAAAATGACGAGCCCAGATTCAGTGAAACAATCTGTCTCAAGGGAATAAGGTAGACAGGACACACATGTGCACCTATACACACCTATTCATACACGCATATGCACATACCTAAAATACACAAACACCAAAAAACTATGTTGATATTTAATCCCCATTATATTAAGAAGACCAAGTGGGACTTTTAAGAGGTTATTAAGGCTCATGCATGTAACAAAGCAATGGATTAATGGGCTAGTGAGTTATCTTAAGATCTGCCCAGGGTTGGAGAGATGGCTCCGCAGTTAAGAGCACTGACTATTCTTCCAGAAGACCCAGGTTCAATTCTCAGCACCCACATGGCAGCTCACAACTATTTGTAACTCCAGTTCCAGGGGATCTGACACTTTCACACAGATGTACATGCAGGTAAAAACACAAGTGCACATGAAATAAAAATAAATAATTGAAAAAAGAATGGATCGGCCATAAAGCCAGCCGGGCCAGGCCTCTCCACATCCCTATCTCTCACTACACGATACTCCGCTGCCACAAGACCTTGCCAACAAAGACACCTCCACCTCAGACTAGAACTATGTTCCAAAAGAGCATCTTTTCTTTGTAACTTACCCTGTCTGTGATGTGTCTATAGCCGCAAAAACAGACTAAGAAGACAAGAGTGCATACCTTTACTCCCAGCACTTGAGAGGTGGGGCGGGAGTTCAAGGTCAGCCTCAGGTACGTACCAAGTTCAAAGCCAACGTGGTCTACAAGTGACCCTGCTGCCAAACAAAGACTGAGAAAACCAGGGTCTGTGATAAATGCTAACATGAAGACAAAGAAAGCCCTGATAGGTGGATGAAGCCCATAAAGGTGTGTGGAATTTGAGCAGTTCCTTCAAGGGTTAGCATCAGACTTCCAGACAGCAGCAGAACCTAAGAATACTCGCTTAGTACCTGGGGACTCAGAGTCTCTAGAACTACAGACTGGATAAAGCAGCAGCCAAGCAGAGACAAGGGCAACTATAAAGTCCCCAGAAAAATGAATGAGGGGACCGCCCTAAAAATAGTGCCGGAGGAGGAAGACCATGACACATGTCTGCACGTGGAGTCACTGGGAGGTGACTAAGCCCAAGTGGCGTTGTCTCCTTTTATACCCCCTCCCTTCTCCTCCAGGAAGTAGAGTGGGAGGGGAAGGTCTCCGAGTAGAGTTTATAGCCCTCAAAGGGACACACAGAGACTAGGGGAGCACCAGAAGCTATTGGTCAAAGCATCTGCCTGTCATTACAACAGCCACCGTGCTGGAGGCTCCTGATGGAGAGTCAGTCATCTCGAGTGATTAACAGCAGGGCCTCCCGTCCACATCAAGTAGACTGGCTGCAAACTCAGCAATCCCTGCAAACCACAGCCACTGGGAGAGACTGACTACATGAAGGGCAAGCTCTCAGGAAGCAAAGGCATGGGCAGGAAGGGTAAAATGTGATTTTTAAAACACTGTCAATTTCAAGAACCAGTGGGACTCGTGCAGTTCAAAGCAACTTTAACTGAATAACCCTTTGTTCATACACAATCTCACATAAAAGATCTATGAAAAAAACCGAAAGAGGTGGATTTGGATAAAGGGAGATACGACTCATTTGCTCTCCTACCCCACCCTGCACTCTCACCCCCTCATCCTTGCCAGAGCTGCCAAGGTACCACTCCCCACCGAGGCTCTGTAGAACAGTCCTTTTTAATCAATGACATAACACGAACCCACGTCTTTAACAATCCAAATGTTTAAACCAGGCAGTGGTGGAGAACACCTTTAATTCCAGCACTCTTGAAGCAGTGGCTGACAGTTCTCTGAGTTCAAGGTCAGCCTGGTCTACAGAGTAAATTCCAAGACAACCAGGGTTACATAGAGGAACACTGTCTCAAAAGAAAAAGAAAAGAAAGAAAGAAAAGAAAACCCAAACATGCAAAAGGCTTTGGGGGAAAATGTAAGAGGTCCAACCCACCCTTTCTCACATCTTTCCACCTTATAACCAGAAGAAAAGACTGTTTCACTCTTTCAAGGATTTCCATTTAAAATTCTACAAACACTCATCTTTAGGTTAGCAGAAGATAGATATAGATTCATGGTGCTACTTCTTCATGTATTAACTTTGGGAACCTTTTTCTGTTTTCTACAGAACAGGACGGGGTTCCCGTTGCATAGACGGGTAAGGGAGATGGCTGTCCTAGCTGCCCATGTCAACTCTAGAACTCCCACCTTGTAGCCATGTGTCAAAGTCTGCCAAGCCAAAGCCTTTCTTCAGTCACCCTGCCCACAGACAGAGTTTTCTGACCCCTGTCATACGGTTTTGGAATTTCTAGTCACTGACTAGGTCATAAGGAGGGCCCGCACTGGAACATCTTCATGGCATTCCATGTTCTGCCAGCCAGCGCCCGCTCTACACCAGCCAGCGCCTTCTCTCCTCCACACCAGCCAGTGCCCGCTCTCTACCTCACACGCATCACTCCTCCTGTCTTCCTTCCCCAGAGCTTCCATCACCAAAAACTGTCACCTCTCTTCATCCAGGCTACTGTATAAGTTCCAGTCAGATCTGGTTCATGTTATGTGTTCCACATACGAGACTAAAAAGCAAAGAAAGGGAGCTGGAGAGATGGCTCAGAGGTTAAGAGCACTGGCTGCTCTTCCAGAGGTCCTGAGTTCAACTCCCAGCAACCACATGGTGGCTTGCAATCAATCATCTGTAATGGGGTCTGGCACCCTCCTCTGGCGTGCGGGCATACATCGAGGCAGAATGTTGTATACATAATAAATAAATAAATCTTTAAAAAGAAAAGAAGGAAAAGAAAAAGAAAAACCGACACACCTGTGAGAGCCTCGCTGAAACTCAGGTGTTCCTGCTATAGCTAACGCCATGAAAATGGGTCATTGTAGAAAGGTCAGCAAAACTGTGAGAGGGGCTGGCTTTTGAGTGATGGGCACATGATGCCTCTGTGTGAGCCTGACCTGTGCTACCCTCTAGTTAGATGGCCGTCAGTTAACCTCTACAAGTCCAGCTTCACTTAGGTAATGCGGGCACAATATTCCCTAAGTCACTGGCGCTCCATCAGGAACAGATAACTCATAGGAGCTCTGGGGAGAGCCAGCTCTGGCTCCTGGCCTATAGCAGGTGTTTGGAAAAGGAGGAGCAAGGTAAAAAGTAAGAAGAAATCAATTGGCAGCTGGACCCTGAGCCCAAGACAGTGACAGAAGCTGAAAGATAAATCCCCCCGGGGGGGGGGGCAGAAAAACAGAGACAGATCTCAAGGGAAGTTCAAGAGCAACTGAATTGGTAGGGATTATATTGTGAAGTCTAGGGAGAGAGCAATTATGAGAAAGAGGAGAGGGACCAGGTAAACAGAATAACAGGGAGAGAGAGCAAAAGAGGAACTCCACCAGTCAGGGCATTTGGGCTGCAAATAGATTGTCCTATTAACACCGTTTGCGGAGCAGACATTTAACTAACATAAGAAGTCTGGAGGGTGGTGCTTCCAAAATTAGCCCAGTGGCTCACTAGTGTCCCCGAGAACCCAGGATTTTTCCATCCTTTCTCTACCAAGTCCTGAACAATTGGCTTCTCCCACGCAGAGTTGCAATCCAGCTGCTGCGGCGGCAAATGTCACAATTTACAAGCATCGACAGCAGGAAGGAAGAGCGTAGTTCCTTTTCTCAGGGAATTAATCTTTCCCAGGAGCTTCCTATCAGACATTGTTTCATTGCCCATGCCTAGTACCAATGAAGCCAGGACACACTATCAGACTCTAGAACGGAAGGGAGACAGGGAAAAAAGGTTGAAAACAGCCAGACTGGGTATGTGACCAACACTATCTGCCATGCTATTTGGATATGAAGTGTGAGGACCATCACGCTGAAGATGATACAGAAGAAGGGGGGAGGGAGTGAGGTCCATAAAGAGAGAGGCAGGACCCATGCTGGAGAGAAGAGTGGGCAGGGCCCGTGCTGGAGGGAAGAGTGGATTGTCTCTTTCTCTACTGTGAGCAAGAAGGAGAGCCTAGAAACAGATTCTGAAAACCAAGCTGTGGCACTTAGAAGACTAGCAAGCTCCTCTCACACTCAGCTCTCTCCCCAGCTCAAGGGAACGGATTCCAAAGAGAAGCTAGTGCTTTTTCACCTCAACAGAGCCAGAAATGAGGCCAGGCGTGGTGGCTCGCGCCTGTAATCAGGAAGGAGACAGAGGATGGGGAGTTCAAACTAGGCTACCTAGGGAGACCCTGTCTCAACAGAACAAAATAAAACCAAACCAAAACCCAAAAGGTGCTGCTTCAGGAAGCACAATGAGCCACAACCTCTGGATCAACAAACAATTCAAAGGACACACAAGGCAGACACTGGAAGGCAATGGGGACATTTTTGTTCCATTGGCTGATGGGCACATCAGCTGCCTCAGCCATTTTGGAAAACCAGCCATAGCCCAAATTCCACTTTTAGATTCACAGCCTTGCATATGTGTGTCCAGTTATAGATGGGAATATTCACAGCGACACCCTGTAAAAGAATAATAAAGCTGGAAACAACCAAAATATCCCGAGACTGGAGTGTGAATAGTGAAGTCACTGGGGATCACACCATAGCAGCAGCAACATGCATTGCATTAGTTCCAGACAACGCTGTTCAGAAAAGGCAAACTGGCAGAGCTTACCCAGTGTGGCTAATATATAAAGTTCCACAATGCAAAAGCTAAAACAATATGCTACTTAGAGAAAAAATTAACATGAGTGTAAAATTACCAATGCAAGGAAAACCACACCACACACACACACCAAATTCAAGAAAATGATTAGCTGTAGGCGAGCTTGTGGACATGTTATAGAATAATCATTTTGCACACTGTGAAGATGTGTCTTTGCCAAAGCACCCTCTGATTATTTTAATAAAAGAGCTGACTGGCCAGTAGGTAGGTAAGAGGTATAGGCAGGACAGCAAGATGCAGAGGATGCTGGGAAGAAGAGTGGAATCTCAAGAGATGCAGAGAAAAGCAAGATGAAGGTGCCATGTTGAAAGAAGACAGATAAGAAATATGGGTAGTTTAAAATGTAAGAGTTAGCTAGTAATTAGCCTGAGCTATTGGCTAAGCATTTGTAATTAATAATGGTTATTTGGGAATGACTGCCAAAACACAGAGAAGCTCTGCCAACAGGGACAAGTATTCTTGGAACTCCAGATAGGGAAGAAACCTCTTTAAGCCGGTGTGGGCCCAAAGGCTTTTGTTACATTCTTATTCCTTATAGTTTGCATAGCCCAGACATATCCTTTGTCCTCATGGAAAAAATAATTACAATAATTAAAAGAAAGAACATAGAACATCAAAGTGGGATGAGGACAGGTGCAGTCTATTTTAAAGTTATAAACACTTTCTCCTGCACCATCTAAAATCTGCAGAGCCCAGAAGCTACAGACCAGGTTGACTGAAGTCTGACTGGTTTTATCTGGTTCCAGTGGACTGAGGGAGATCCACATTGGGGAAAGGAGCAATGGAGGATGGAGGCAGAGCCAGGGGATGTAGATGCTTCTCCTTTGGGTGTTAAAAGTGAGAAGAAGGAGACACAGAAAGACAATTATCACATGTACTCACTCATAGGTGGTTTTTTAACATAAAGCAAAGAAAACCAACCTACAAACCACAATCCCAGAGAACTTAGACAACAATAAGGACACTAAGAGAGACTTACATAGATCTAATCTACATGGGAAATAGAAAGTAGAAAAAGACAAGATCTCCTGAGTAAATTGGGAACATGGGGGGGGGACATGGGGGACCTTGGGGAAGGGTAGAAGGGGAGGAGAGGCAGGGAGGGAAGCAGAGAAAAATGCAGAGCTCAATAAAAATCAATAAAAATTAAATATAAAAAAGTGAGAAGAAGGAAAAAGACCCTGAAGCCCATCCTAGTGAGCCAGGCTCAACCATTTCAGTTGCTCTCACTGAGGCTTCCTGCTTAGTTCAGAAATGGGCACTGATGCCTCCTTTCCAACAGCGAGAGGGCGAGAGCTGAACCAAATAGCTGACTCAGGTCTCAGACAGTGAACCCCCAACCTCAACGCAAGCACAGTGACCTCCTCACACTCTCCCACCCAGGGCTTCCAGCATCCTTCTCTATCCCAGAAACCGCAGATCTTTTCCTGGAGTGCCTTGCCTACTTCCAGGTCTCAACATTAATGTCACTTTGTAGGAGGCCTTTCTTGGTCACTCCACTTCACTCAGGGCACTTTGCTGTTCTCCTTGCTTGGGCTCTGCCCCTTGCCCTGCCCCGGCTTTGACTACCCACGTTACTAAGCTGTTCTGAGTTCTCCACAAGCTCTTCGCTCTTCCCCAGAGCATCGCGTCCTAGAATGTCCCTCAATAGAGCATCGCAAAGCTCTCTAGTCAGGCACGTGGCAAGCGCTGATTAACTTGATGGAATAAATAAAAAGCTGAACTCAGCTTGCAAAAGGCAGCTAAATATGAAGACAGGTGGACAGATTCCACCCGAGTTCCAGCTTAGAGCCTCTACCCACCTCTTCTGTGCCCAGTGGGGCACATAACCCTCTCCACCTTCAGCCTGATATCCAGACAGCCATGAATACAGGAAGAAAGGCCTTCCAGACAGCCCTGTCGCTGACAGGTCATGGCTCCCCTCAGTGGGAGCGTGCACCTCCACCCCCACTCCTAAGGAGATCTTTCCATTAGCTTCTTGGCAGCCACCGTTCCAGAAAGATACCCCCAAATTGGAGGATGTTCAGGGATGAACTATCTGAAACAATGTGTGGACAGGGGGATGGAATAATTACAGCAGATGAAAGGTTCACACTCTGGCTTCTGCCAAGTTAAATGGGATCAGATAATTGCATCCAAGGCCTTCAAGGGTGTGAAGCCCTCCGAGGGAGAAGGTGCCTTTGGGATGATGAGGATAGAATTATGTGAAATGGAACAAAATGAATCCCTGGGAATTTTAGGCTTAGTGGTAGGAACCATTTCCTCCCAGGGAAAGCTCTGAGGTTGGACACAGTTCTAAAGGAAGAAGTAGGTGCCAGCCTGGTGGCATTTAAGCCCGTTGTGAGCCAGATCCAGAGACTGAACATACAGCCTCATTCCAAAAGGCTGGGGCCAAGTATTGGCCAGAAGTACTTGGTGGTGGGGTAGTATGGTGGTCTTTTGAACAGGCTTTCAATCAGAGAGCCGACTCCTTCCCAGCTGCCAGCCTTCTGGCATGAGGCCGTGGGTGTGAGGTTCGAGAGCCTGTGACCTCGAGTCCTGCATCTGGGAAATGGGGACAGCGCTGATGCTGTAAGGTACATGGGGGCAGTAAATGCAACAACTCCTGTCAGCACATGCCAGAGTGCGGGTAAATGGAAAACACATTAGGTCTCGGCTCTAAACCCTGAACGGAGACACATAGTGGTCTTGTTGAGATCTCATCTGTGTTAGGAGGGCGATAGAGCTGGAGCCATACAATCCCAGGGCTTCAGTAGGCTCTGAGGTGCCGTTTTCTATATTTCCATGTGGGCATGGAGTAGGCAGCATTCCAACGCAGCTAACACAGCCTGTGGTGCTGTGGACGCCCTGGGAGACAGAAGGCTCAGCAGGAAAACCCGGCCATGAGGGCCTGCATCCTCCGCTCCTTTGCTTTCAAGGCAGTGGAAACCAACCAAATTGTAGTCTTTTGCTGATTCACTGGACAGCAGGCCACTTGGTGCAGGGCCAGAGCCTGTCTCCAGCCTCATCTCCTGCAGATAAGCTTCTACTTAGGAGCCTGTATAAGGGGCTTGCTGAGAGAGCCGCCCCTAGGCCAACAGTATCTATTAACGCTCACACGCCAAGCACATTCTCAGCTTGTGGAAGGATCTGGGTTCCATCCCTAATTCTGAAAAAAGAAAGGTCTCTATTAAGATTCCAGAGATAAACTCTTCTCCGGCAGGTTTCTGTGTAGACAAGAGTGTGGCTGGCAGGAAGGTGAAGGAGAGAAGCGAGGCCTACCTTCCGGGAGGACAACGGCCAGCCAGCAAGGCCTACCTGCCAGGAGGATAACGGCCAGCCCACAAAGGCTCAGCAGTAGAGAGGCCTGCTCTGAAAACTCAGCTGGGAACAGAGGTGACCCCAATGCCCCACCCCCTGTGACCTCTGAGACTGACCTGACTTCTGAACTTCTCCAAGGAGGTGGTGGCCCTTCTGCCATCCTCTAAGACGTAAACAGTTTGGATCCCCAAAGCAGCAAAATCAAAATGCTAACTGGGGCACAGGGAAGAGCTCACAAGCCTGCCTTCTCTGGCAGGGGTGGGAGAGCACCCTCAAGGATGAGGACGGGGTTTGGACAGCAGAGCTGGAGAGAATGTGATTGCCAGGGACAGAGTGGGCACAGGCCATGAAGTATTGCTGCCATGGGCTCATTTGGAATCAAAGGCAACTTTATCTTCTCCTGGGACTTGTCTAACTAGTCAAGAATAGGTCAAAACCCAGCAACAGAAGTGAAGGTTGGGCTTGTCCTGACATTACGAACACACTAGTGAGGAAGGAACCATGGGAGGACCCACAGGTGAGCAGCAGGAACCCAGGTTCAAGATCTGGCTCATGTTCTAACTAGCTTTGTGGTCACAAGGCCTCTCTGGGTCTTGCATCGTCTGCTACTAACAGAATACAAGCCTCACAACCCTAGAGGCTGCCCCAGGTCTGATTCTCAGTCTGCAGATTCTCCTCACACACATCTGAATGACTCCCTTCCTAGAGCAGTTTATACCCAGGACAGCAGGAACTCAGAATCCTTGAGCAGTCTCTAGGAAGCCAGAAAAGCTGAGTGCCCCCCACCAACTAAGGGCTTACCCAGTACAATGGGCAGAGGGATGCCCTCCTGGGGTTCCAGGGTGATCCACTTCACCAGGGCCCCAATTGGTGAGAAGGAATGGAAAGACTGAAGGACAAGACTCTTCACAAAGAGCCATAGAGCTACAGAGAAGCCAGGCCTGGGGAGAGGGGCTCTTGCCTCGTGCCTCTGGCAGATTCCTTTGCCTGCGGTGCTTTAGACAGGCCTGGGCAGCTAGACGATGGCTCAGCTCTCAGGAGAAGCCAAGGCTCCCATGCCACGGCTCCTTCCATTTGCTGGGCACTTACTCTGTTCCAGGCCCAGTTAAGGGCCTCAGACATGGTGTCTCACTTACTCTTAGGAGGTGGGTACCTTGACTGTACCCATTTTACAGGCAAGCAACCGAGTTACTGGGTGATTCAGCGAAGCAGTGAATTTAGGATCCAGTTCTGGCTCATGAATCCAGCAAATCTCCCGACCCCACCCCCAGCTAGTCTCTCCAAATCCTTCCCCAATAGGCCAACTGGCCACACCTTAGAACAAAGCATTGGGTCTCTAAAAACTTCCAGAGAGGACACAGGACTTGGGAAGCAGGACAGACAATATGCATTGGGGTGTGGCTTTGGGAGCTTGACAGGGTTAGAGACAGGAGCTCTTGGAAGACAAGGGATCTCCAGGAAACCAGTGACTCTGGGCGGTGCTTTTCTGGCCAGCAGTCAGGGGGAACACAGGACTGTGCTTGGCCCTGGACATAACCCAGAGGTCTGGAAAGAACAGCTCCAGAGGCAGGGTGCATAATGCCGGAGGCTTGGCCCAAGTGCTCCCCTAGAGATCCAGCTGGAGAGGCGGCCTCGCTGCAGCCCTGCTCACTCAGCTATGTCAGGCCACCCAGGCAGGAGACTCCCAGGCCCCCAGATGCTTTGGGATCTGGGGAAATTCCTCAGGAATGAGATGGAGCACAGGCTGCCAGGCACCACCCCAAGGGCTCAGGGAGCTTGGAAGGGAATGAAGGGGCTATGTTTTGAAATCTTCAGGAATACCTGCAGGGCAGGAGACTGTCAGCTTGCTGCCCACAGCTCCCTTCAGCTCCCCGCAGCTCCTGTGGTGATGGGGGGCCTGGAGGAAATGCCCTCCAGAAGCAACTGAGATACCTTAAGGCCCTGGACACAGGGCCAACCTCGTGCAGCAGGAGAAAGCTGGTTCAGCCTCTCCTCTGGGCGCCAGAAATAATTAAAAAATCAACAGCACACATCCCTGAACTCCAACTTTGAGGTAGATGATAAGGATACAGAGAGACAGAAAAGAGAAAGTCCTACCCTCATGGGCCTTTTATCCTAGTGTGAGAAACGAGCGATTGAAAAATAAAATACATAATGTATTAAAACGTGAGAAATGCTGAGAAGGGAGAGAAGCAGGAACAGAGATGAGGCAGGTCAGTCACAAGCGGAAGTTCATTTATGATTTTAAACAGCATGTCCAGAGGCAAAGGGAACGGCAAAGTGAAAGGCCCCAAGACTGGAAGAGTTCAAGGTGTAGCCCAGAGGCCAGGGTGGCTGGAACAGAGCAAGAAAACACAGCTGCAGCAGATGCGGGGACTGTTACAAGGTCACCCCAGACCTGTGAGCAAAGGGACGTACGTTACCCACCACGTGTGACACTCCCACCTGCTACGGGGTTGGGAACAGACTGAAGGGAACTAGGACCCCATATATTCAATATCAGCATGCCGTTGTGACGGGGCCTTGCTCCTGCTCACTGCTGCGATCCAGTATAAATCCCATAGCCCTACAGAGAGGAGAGCTTCTTCTTCCCACTGTTCAACTAAGGAAACACACTCAGTGAAGCTCAGAAAGAAACACACATATCCAGCCTCCCCTATCCAACCTGCTCAGCTGTCCAGCCACGTAGCTTCTCTCCCACTTCCTTTCACCTACCCCCACCCTTTCAGAGAACTGTTCTCTTTTCCCAACTCATCTTTCTAGTCCTGGAAGCTTTTTATATATGCGCCCCCAGCTGCCCCAACCCTTTAGAACGCTTTTCTCCCGTACCCAACTCTTAGATCTCAACCCGTCTTCTGAGAGAATGTTGGAGCTGTTTCCTGGGGCTCCTCTCCCATAGCTACCCACAATAGCAACCCACCCCAGAAATAGGAGGCAATGCATCCATCCCATGGCCGGCCTCCCACACAACAGGAGCTGAAGGCTGAGGCCAGCACAAATTTGGCTCAATTTCCCCAGCAATTGATTGCACACAATTGGTTCAGGTAAATCTCAGGTTCAAATCCTGCTGACCCCGTTGGATTATTCTAGGTTTTTTTTTCAAATTTTCCCAGTGCAGTTTTATCCTAATCCATACTTCCTTCAGGTACATTTGTGTGTGTGCCTCTACCTTGGGCAGACATACTCAGAGCCTTGGGTACATAGGTGCCACACACTTTCAGAGAGTGACACTCATGAGTCAGGTGTGGTGATATGAGCCTGCAATCCTGGCACTCAGGAGACCAAGGCGGGAAGATCGTGAGCTGGTGACCAGCCTGGGCTGCACACTGAATTCTACATCATCCTGACCTATGCAACGAGACCCCGTCTTGAGAAAGAACTGAATAAAAATCGGAGACTGATATCTATAAGGGAGGAGTGTGGTACCGAGAGATTCCTGTGCGGTTAGGGTCACCAGACCCAAGTTCAAGGCTGCTCCACTTCCCCTCCGCGGTGTGGCATAGGCGTGTGACACTGGCCCAGACTGTACCCCCCCCCCCCCCCCCGTGAGTTCAGAAAGAGCTAGAAACAGTGTAAATGCAGTGTCCTCACCACACCGGTGACCCATCCCACCCCAGGGGTGTCTTGGAGGTGTTCTAAAGGGCAACACCTGGCCGCTGTACTCTTGAGAGTCCTCATGCACCTCCCTCCAGTATCGCTGGGTCTGCAAACATCCCAAACAATAGACCAACTGACCAGCTGAGCCTTGTTAAAATATGCCTCCCATACAACTCGGGCAGTAAGTACCCTGGAGGTTAATTTAGGAACGTCACTCTGTACCTGCCAAGGAGACTCAAACTCTATCACCTGACAGGGCCTTTCTGCTCACCACACTCTGCCCTCTCCTCTTACCAGTGAGGTTCTGAGACCTCACAGAAAAGGGTCATTCTAGGTCACCCAGAGAACCACCTATGATATGTTTGCCTGGCTAGGGAGCCCTGGGGTTCCCAACAGAGAGCTATGGTGTTGACACATGGCTGAGAGGACCTGGCCTGCTACAGAGCCTCTTCCAGGACTGGCAAAGCTCCTGCCAGCACCCTCACCACCACCAGGGTACATGCACTCTGTGGAAGACAGCCAGCAAGCCTGGGTGTTTAAAGGCAAGCTCAGGGTGGCCGGCCCCTGCCACCCCACCCTGCTGGGTTATTTATAACATGTTTTCCGATGAGTCAGGCCCACGCTGCCCAGCACCTCAGGGAATGTTCAGAGGAAATGCTATAAATAGGGTAGATTTCTGGTCTCCCACCGACCCCAGCAGCCTGCTCCTTGCAAAAAAAGCAGGTAGGAGCTGGGGACCTGTGTTGCTCAGCCATCTTCAAGCCCCCAGTAGCAATCTGAGGCCAGCAGGAACATGAGTCCTGGCAGGCACTATGGGGACAGATGGGAAGCCCCAGGCTGGGGGAGAAGAGCCTCTTAGCCAGACACCTTCCTAGGCATAGATCTCAGGCCCGTTTCCTCAGTAGTACCATTTCCCTGGTGGTGGTTTCCCCACCCAGACTGACAGACGAAGGCAGCCTACACCCCAGTTCCCCACACTGGCAGTTCGCACCTTGATTCCTGAGTGTACAGCTCTCCACCTCCTCCCAGAGACCAGCGTATTTATAGCTCTCCAGAAAGGGAGCCAGGGGCCCCAGCATAACTGCTTCCTTCCCTCTCCTGGTGCTAAATACTTCCTCAGATGGATGCTGCCTGCCACCACCACCATCACCATCACCACCATCCCCACCACCCCCATCCCCACCACCATCCCCA
>NW_026067893.1:17481997-17583538 GCF_014885135.2 Alexandromys fortis
CCCCACCACCACCACCACCACCACCACCACCACCACCACCATCCCCACCACCCCCACCACCACCACCACCACTCGCTGAAACCACCAGGAACAAATACACCTGTGTTCACACTATCATCCCAGGGAGTCAGACCACCATATCCGGGCGGAGAGTGTGACCACCCTAGGCCTGCCTCTGGGATCAGGACTCTAGATCCATGAGTATACTCTACACCCACCCTTTTGTGAGCCTGAAATGAGGGTCTCTAAGACCACCCCGTCCTTTGTAGCCTACATACAAGCTAGAGGGGTGGCCTGCCACTCCACTAACCTGCTGTGTGCCTGGCCCTGGGCTCAGCTCTGTGGGAAGAGGTGGGGAGGAAAGGGAGATAAATAAGCAGGGGGCCCAACCGCCCCCAAGGAAGGCAAATACATGAACAATTCATTATGCAGGAGCAAGAATGAAGCAAGTACCAAATTAAGGGACAGGCTGGGCACAGAGCTTGCAGTCCCTCGATTCCAGCCTGCTTTCTTTTTTCTTTTAAAAGTAGTTCATGTCCATTTTATAAAGAATCTGTCTACGCAGGCAAAAGAAAAATTATAATGTACTTTATTCATTATCCCACGCTATATCAGTCTGAGGCTAGGACCAACACAACACATTATCACATGGAACACAGGCAGGTCTCAGATCTGAGCGTGGGGACCATGAGCCTGGCTGTGAGAAACTCATAAGACATGGGCAGAAGGGTTTCAAAGCAAGATGATGTGGACAGTGTGACATATGTATGGGAAAATATTCAAAACGATATTGATGCCCAGAAAAGGAGTGGACAGGGATGTAGCTCAGTGGTAGAACACCTGTCTAGCACAAGAGGCCCTACATTGAGACCCTAGTACTGCAGAAAAATAAATAAATATTTAAAATTTTAATTTTTCTTACTTGTTATTTTTGGGGTTTTGTTTTGTTTTGTTTTGTTTTGTTTTGTTTTGTTTTGTTTTGTTTTGTTTTTTGAGACTGGGTCTATCTACACAGTCTTTGCTGTCCTGGAACTCACGGGGATTCCACCTGCTTCAGCTTCCCAATGTAAGAAAGACGCAAACGGAAGTCATTTTGAATAAAACTTCCATCTTAAATAGGAGTCAAATAAAGTTTAAATTCCCAAGACCCGCCTGGGTAACTGGCCTCCTGCTTGGCAGAGAGAGACATATGTATGGGTAACTGACATCCTGGCAGGCAAGCTGAGACATGAATGTGGGGGGAGGAGAGGCCAGTCATCTGTCACAGCTGAATAAACCAGTCAATGAGAACAAGATAAGTGGACCACACAGGGAAGCATTCCTAGGAAAGTCCCCTATCCCTAAATCCTGATTGGTGGAAATGTAACTTGGCACAGATGTGTGTGGTTTGGGGGCTTAAAAGCGCTGTAATGTGTTGTGGGGTGGGGAGGGCCACAGTTCAGCTCCCGAGTCTGTTCTGTGGCCCTGATCGATCACTAGCAGCTTAATTGCAATAAATTTGTGTTTTCCGCTTTGACTTGGTGTATGAGTTGCGCTGGGATTAAAAGCACGTGCCACAGCACCACCTTGACTGTGCTGCAAATTTTTTAAATGTGCTCACTAAAGCATAAACATGAGCCTTGGGGAGGGAAGAGGGAACAAATAAAAGACTTTTACCCTAGAGATTTCTTATCTGAATTGTTATAATAATCATGTGCATATACATATATATTAGAATTTTAATTTTTAAAATGATTTATTTAACTTTGTTTTATGTGCTTTGGTTTGAAGGTGTCAGATCCCCTAGAACTGAAGTTACAGACAGGTGTGAGCTGCCATGTGGATGCTGGGAATTGAACACGGGTCCTCTGGAAGAGCAGCCAGTGCTCTTAACTGCTGAGTCATCTCTCCAGCCCCAGTTTCAGAATTTTTTAATTTAAACTTCGCCACTTTTACAGTACTAGAAGTATAATCTAGGACCTGGAATGCTAAGCAAGCCCTCCACCACAGAGTTACAACAAAGTCCTCCACCCAAAGTTTCAGCTCTGGTTTTGTTTGTGAGCAGACTGTTTGTTTCCTGGCCACCCAGACCTGAATAATCACACAGAAACTACATTAATTACAACCCTGCTTGGCCAATGACACAGGCATATTCCTACTTAGCTCTTATATCTTATTAAATCATTTCTATGAATCTGTGTATCACCACGAGGCTGTGGCTAACCAGGTAAGGTTTCCAGTGTCTTTCTCCTTCATGTCCTCTCTGTGGCTCCACCTACTTTCTCTCTATGTCTCTGTTAAGATTTCCCACCTGTCTTTATTCTGCTAAGCCATTGGCTAAAACAGCTTTATTCATTATCCAATAAAAGGAGCACAGATACAGAAGGACATCCCACATTATCTCCCTTTTTCAGTATAAATAAAAAGGAAGGTTTTAACTTTAACATAGTAAAATTACATATACAAAACAGTTATCCAGCAAGCATTATAGTTATAATATTTAGTCCATTTACATTTGGCAAATTAAGGAAAATACTCTATCATCTATTCTATCTTTGTGAGTCTAAAGTTTTATACCTAATTTATCCTTTATCATAACTAAAGAAAACTATAACTATCTGTCTTCAACACTTCAAAAACCCCAGAAGGATATAATATTACCTAAGTAAACAGGAAGTGCATTGTAAGCAAAACTCTAGACTTGACAGAAACATCTTGCTACCTGGACAGTCACTCAAAGTTCTTCTGTAACATTGGGGCATCCATCTTCAGCCTACAGGCCCATAGTATCCAGCAGACTTTTCCATGAAGCAGGAAATTTGAAGATCTGTTCTGCCTTGTACTGGCAATTGCTTTCTTCTGTGTCCTGCAGAATATCTGGCAGACTCTTTCATGAAGCAGGAACCCTAAAAGACCATCTCGTCTTTTGAAAAGTTCAGCAGTCACTTTTGTGTGGGTCCTGCATGTCCAGTTCATACAGCATATCATAAAGCAGTCCAAACAAGAACGGCTTCTTGCCCAAATGGCTAATCTTGTCACATTGAAGGCAAATTCTACAACGAGCTTCTTCAATGCCCATCAACCTCTCTGAAGTAATTGGTACTGGCAGAAGCAGACATGTCTCGCTGTTGAAAAAAGTCAAAGTTCTTAAAACATTTAAATGCCATATTCTGTAGGTCTTGAAGTGTTGAAGGTTATCAAGCTAACTGAAATATATCTCTGCGTATCTAGAAAGCCTAACTAATGTGACTACAAGTTTGACTATTATGACCATCTATAAATCCTTAATTTTAATATACATTACATTTTTAAATTAACTGTATAAACTTAATACCTTAAACAAGAGTAAAAACATACATATAACAAAATTGACCTTAAATTTGTATCAATAGAACAAGATCCATACCAATGCAAAGTATTCATCTCCACATCATATCCCCCTTACATTTTTAAAAGAAATTGACTGTGATCATTAACCATTTATAATCACCCCCCTTTAAATGAAAACAAACATTTATAAACAGCTTTATTCATCAATCAATAAGAGCAACACATATACAGATGGACATCGTCCCAATCATAAGTGAACCAGAATTTCACTAGATCACTCAGGCTGGCCTCAAAATTGCAATTCTCTACTTCTACCTCTGAGTGTGGGATCACAGCCATGGACTACCACATCTGGCTAAATTACTTTTAAGACATTTTTTTTAAATGTTCAATTTAAAAATACAAATTAATTCATTAATTTTAAAAAACCTTAAAAGGTAAATTCACTAAAAGGGGAAGCAGATTAGACTGCCAGGGGCTAAAAGGAGAAAAAGAGTGATCATTGAAAGGGTATAGATATCTAGGAGGCAGTGGCACATACCTCTAATCCCAGCACTCAGGAGGCAAGCAGGTCTCTATAAGTTTGAGGCCAGCCTGATCTACAGAACAAGTTCCAAGACAGCCGAAGCTACCCAGAGAAACCCTGTCTCAAAAACAACAACAAAAGGGTATAAGGTATTCTGGGTGATGTGAAAAATTTTAAACATGTGTATGTGTGTGTTATGCACATGTGTGTGCAAGTGTGTTCATCCATGCATGTGTGTGTAGAAGCCAGAGGTTGACTTCTAGTGCCTTCTATTGCTGTTCTCCACCTTAATTTTTAAGACAGGGTTTCTCACTGACCCTGCAGCTCGCTGTTTTGGCAAGGCTGGCTAGCCAGAGAGGCCCCGGGATCCACCTGTCTTGCCCACCTGTCAGCTAAAAGGTTACAGACAGGTGCCAGTGCACCATGCCTCCACGTGGGTCCTGAGGATGTACGTTCTTCTTCAAACTAGCACAGCAAGTATCTACCCACTGAGCCCTCTCACAACCTATGGCTCGTTCTTCTAGCAAAGTTTACCTCCCCACCTTTGTTTGTCTGTGGCAAATTCAATCCCTGTAGATGACTTGGAAGTTCTTGGCTGACATCTTGAATGCTACCATGACAACCAACCACAGTGACATCTCTTCTTTCTTTAATTTTTCCTGATAACAATACAGTCCAGGCCTAACAACCTGGTTCTTCACAAGGGTTCAGCGATTCCACTTCTAATTATTAAGATCCAATTACACCTTCTGGCTTACCATCTGGGGCCGTTTCCTAGGTATTACCACACTTGGGACTCTCCCAAATCCCACAAGGCATGGATTGATGCTTTCTACAGTATGGCCATGGACCAGAGATGAGAGATCTAGACCTCGCAGCTAATCCCCTTTGTTCTAAAACAGCCCTTGACATGCATTCTGCTTCTCCATCATCTTCTTGACTAATGTTGGTGACAGTATCTTCCTTCATGGGTGACCTGGAACATATTTGTGTCGCAATAGGTGTTTCTGCAAGGTGGTGAATCATTAACTCATTTCTCCATCTATAACTGCTACGTTTAGGTGTGACATTATCTGTCACCTGAATGTTTTCTGTTTCTAGCCCCCTTTCTGCTCCTTTTAGGCTGCTTCCAATATTCTTCACCAGCTGATTACTTACTTCCCACTTTCAAGTTCCTCATCTGCACCACTTTCTTTCACTGCCTACCCTCAAGTGATGGTGCACACTTCACAGTGTGTAAAACATCACAGTGGTACCCTTCCATTTACATCCTGGCCTGTTTCCTTCTCTGTGACAAGCAGTAATCAGGGACAATCATAACACTCTGAGATCCAGAGTCTTGAATCCTCACACTTGGGTCCTGCATCTTCAAAACCATTACTCCAAGAATGTTGTCTACTTGTTTTCCAAATGTTGCCAGATAGCAGGCAAGTCCAGTTCCATTCCTCCTCATTCACAGCCAGAGAAGCCCCCCCCCCTTGACATGCATATGAGGACACCAGAACTCAGAAACAAAGTCCATTAGCCAAGGCCAAGCAGCTTGGAAGTAGCCAGAAGGAACTAGATCTGGTGTCCCAGCCAAACCCAGTGTTCTCCTCCTGCCCCATTGCTCCTGCAGGAACCTCCCTGAGAAAGCAAAAGCCCACACCAGCAAAAATAAGACAGACTTTCGCTACCACAGCAAAACAGCCCCTCAGCGGTGTCACCTGCTTTGGAAGTCAGCGTGACAGTTATTTCTCATAATTTAACTGTTATGCCAAACTAAGCACTCTCTTAAGCTCGCCTTAAATGTTCTCTCTCTGTCTCTATCTATCTATCATCTATCATCTATCTATCTCTCTATCTTCAGAAGCTCTGTGGTCTGGTCTTGTGTAGTTTGTTATCTGCCTGGATGCTGGGATCTCTCAAGGATGCCTGAGTTGGCTCCCTACCAGTTCTCTCCATCAGCCACACTCCAGTGTAGTGAGTGAACAGTCTCCTGTGTCTGCCCCTTCATGAAGATCTTCCATTTTTATAATAACCTCATTGGTAGAATTGTGGCATGTATGCACATGTGTGTGAGGACACATTTGCGGGAGTACACGTTGGTTTATTTGCAAAGAGGGGGGTCTCCTCTCACACTAAGGCAGCTGGCCTTAGAAAGACCCTTGGTTGGTTGAATGTTCAGCTCAGTCATAAAGGGGCAACTTATATCACCCCCTTCACGGCTCGGAGAACATCACAGGACAGGAGAACCAAAAGAATGTAAGAGCTGGAGGGATGGCAGGGGAGTTGTAGGGATGCTGGCTTCTGGGCGTGACGTGACTGCAGCATCCTTCAAGCCATAGTAGCCATGATTACCTGCACAGATTGCCTCCCCAAACACAACACCCTGGGGTGTTGTGGGGGTCATGGGGTCAGGGGCTCATGAGACCCTAGTCCTCCCTGAGGATTCTTGTAGTCGCTGGCAAAGTTTCCACTCTTCAATTAACCTCAACCACGCTCCTGTAGGTGACCCTGATAAAGCCCACTGGGTCATTTAAACAAAACTCTCCATGAGAGTAGAATGGGGGGCTACGAAGAAAAAGGAAGGGGAACAAGAAAAGGAAAACTGATGAGTATTATCAAAATGCAGTGTGTGTGTGTGTTGTTCTGCCCAATTTCTTTCTTTAAACAGATCCAGCTCCTAGTACTCACACTGTGGCTCACAGTAGTGCCTTTTCTCCAGTTCCAGAGCATCCAACATCCTCTTCCGGCCTCCATGGGCAAGAGGCGTGCGTGTGATGCAGGCAAATATTCACACACATTAAGATAAATAAAGATTTTATTAAAAAAAAGACTAGAAGTTTGCAACTACCATTGTGCATTCAAATCCCCAGGCAACTTCAATAAACCCCAGATTCTAGCCTGCACCCCAGAATACTTCCTCGAGATCTCAGTGTTTAGAACAGGGCCATGAGGAAATTTTAAAGCTGCCTAGGGCCTCCCATGTGTGGTCCAGTCAAGAAAGTAGGGTCTTCTCTGAGTGTCCTCAGACGTCCTCTATGCTCCACCCTCGCCTCCGCCGGCAGTCCCAGCACCTGTGAGGCCCAGGCAGCAGCCAGCACCCAGGGGCTCAGGGGCTCGCGGATTCTGCTCCCTCTGCAGTCTGCTCTCAAGGAGGCTTTCGTTTTCAGGGTCACTTTACGACTTGTGTTCGCTGTATCACCCCAGTAAGGGCCTCCTGGGACTGGGGGCACAGTTCATTGGCTGTACATGGTAGGCCTTGGGTTTGATCTCCAGCACCGCATAGAGAAACAGACACACACAGAGAGAGGGTAATAGGACTTCCTATGTACGTCCACTCTGTGGACCCTGCCCTGCCACCCCCCTTTCTCATGTGTCTCATAGCTGAAGTCCCAACAGCGATGGCCCAAGCCCCCCACCCTGTCTTGCCAAGCCGCCTCGGGAAAGTAATTCCCCTTCATACAAGTCCCCAAGTCCTATGTCCCCGCCCAGAGCCGTGATGCCAGCCTCCTGGCCAGAGCCCAGCAACTGTCAAGCCACCTGGCTGAGAAGGAGACCAGATGGCTCTTACCTGCCAGCCGCCACTGTCCCACCCAGGAGTTGGCCCCCTGCCTGGGTAGCAGTTCAAAGACTCCAGGAGATGATGAGCCTTGGCAAAGGCACCCATGACCTTTCCTCCAGGTGCAGGGGCTGGAAGGCTGGAGAAGGTGTTTCTCGTGCCCTTTGCCTGGTGGAGGTGTGCCAAGGGGAGGCGCTCAGAACAAGGCAGACTCCAGCAGGAAAGCAGGTGGTGGAATCAGGTCCTCAGCTTTGCCCTAGAAACATGGTTTATATCTGGCCCTAACTTCTAAGCCCCGGACTCCTCTGGGTTAGTCTTGTACCTGCGTGGTTTTGGCAGCACCCGGGGAACTTGCCCGCAGCTTCTGTTGCAGTCTAGTCTGGATACTGAGCCTCTCGGAACAGGAGAAGCTCTGTCATCCTTGGGCCAGGGGGCTTCCCCAAAGCTGGGAACATGCTGCCAGCCAGCAGGTGAGAGGGACAGTTTGTGGGGATGGATGACTGTACCTGAGGCCAGCCTGGTCAGTCAGCAAGGTCCGAGTCCTGCCTCGGGTTTCACCTCCCCCAGTCACAGTGGAGGTCAAAGGTAATGCCTGACTCAAGCACCCCTGGTCAGGGACTTCCAGAATTCTGGACAATCTAGAGCACCAGATTTACCCTGGGTAGTCTAGAGCACCAGGTTTACCCTGGATGGTCTATGAGTACTAGATTCACCACAGACTCTCTTGAGTCTCCAGTTTGATCCACTTTGTCCCTACATCCCTCCGTTTGGTCTCTGTCAGGCCACTTCTCAGCCTTGGTGCATGCTTCTGCCTGTTCCAGCTCCTCAAGAACTCCTCTACTAACAAGAACTAGCAGAGCCACCCAGCCAGCCTGGGGGAAAGGTTCCATCTGGTTTCCGAGGCTTAACTTCTGCCAGCAGAGCCACAGCTAAGGGTTCAGCCCCTCTTGGAGAGCAGAAACAGACTGTTACCAGTGATGTGCATCAGGGAGAAGCCTGGTCCACTGAGAGAATATGATGATATTAGCAGGTCTGAAACCAGTCAGGAGAGAAGTGAGGCTCGTGCAGTGTGAGGCCACACCACGTGAAGATTACCTGGGACAAGCTGGGCTGATGGGAGGCAGGGACTGGGAGCTGATGAGAAGAGGCTTGAGGAAGCTTCCAGAGCAAGGGGAATGTTCCTCATCCTAACCGTGATGGTGTTCACATAGATGTCTACTTATAGAAAGAGTCCTAAATTATATGGTACATTTAAAGATTTCTGGACTTTATGTAAATTTCGTCTGGATAGACAGAGAAGAAAGCAACATTGAAAGGAGAGGAAGGACCCTTCTGCAGAGCCACAAGTCAAGATGATGAAGATGGATTTGGTGAATGACTCAGTCAGTAAAGCCTTTGCCACTCAAGCCTGAGAACCTGGATTTGGATCCACAGAGCCCATGTGAGAAGCCAGCAGAGTGGTACAAGTCTACAGTCCCAATACTGAGGAGCTAGAAACAAGCAGATCCCTGTGGCTTTCTGGCCTGGGCCAGCCAGCCAAGCTAAAGTCATAAGCTCAAGGTTCAGTGAGATAACCTGTCTCAAAAGGTAGGCCAGTGATATAGCCCAGCAGGTAAAGATGCTGGCCAAGCCCAGCCTGAAAGCCAAATGGTGGAATGTAGGAGCTGAATCGAGCAAGTCATCCTCTGACCACCACAAGCACATCACAACACGCATACACACAGAATTAAATAATTAATTTTGAACGAAGTGGAAAGTGACAGAGGAAGACACTCCGCATAGACTTCTGGCCTCCGTGTGTGTACGCACAGGAAGAGGGAGAGGAGGACAGAGATGACAGTCAGGGAGGAGAAGGAAACACCGTAAACACCAAGGCGCTATGAAGACCTAGCTGAGCGGCCGTTTGCAGCTGTAGAGTGTGCACTGATTCCAGGGCTGCCCTGACAGATCTGGGCATGCTTTCCTCTGTGTATCACCATGACCTGCTCAAGCTAGCATGCGTGAAATCCCATGAATTAAAGATCAGACGCAAAGCTTCAGTCTTCACTCTCACTTACAGCAGGCCTGAAGCATGTTCCTACTCTTGCCGGTATGCTGTGGGGCAGAGGCGGGAGAAGCCCAGTTCACGCCTCCTGGACCGGATCTATCAGCAGAGAGGGTTTGTCCTCCCGGTGTGCAAGCAGCCTCCCTAGAGCCGCAAGACCAGGGAGTCCAAATTCACAGCCAGGATTTACAGTCTCTGTCTCAGCTCAGGATCAGTACGAAGGCAGAAGTCTGTGTTCTGGGGTACAGCTGAACCCCAAAACCAAAAACCACATAGCATAGCACAAGCAAGAAGCAGCCAAAAGAAACTGTGTATTTGTGTGTATATATGTGTATATATCTCTATGCATGCATGTATACATATATACATGTGTGTGTATGTGCATACACACTTAGTACTTGTGTGTGTGTATGTGTGTGCATCTCTGTGCATGTGTGGATACATATGTCCGTGTGTGTACATGTATATAGGTATATGATATGAGTACTCGTGTGTGCAGAGGCCTAGGGCAGATGTGAAATCTTTCTTTGATCACTATCTACCTTTTTTAAAATATTAATTTTTATTTTGAATTATGTATATGTGTATACACACACACAGGCCAGAAGAGGGTGTCAGGTCCCTTGGAGCTAGATTTATAGGCATTTGTGAGCTGCCTGACATAGGTACTGGTGACCAAACTCGTCCTCTGCATGAGCACTACACAGCTGTGCCATTTCTCCAGCCCCTCCACCACTTAAGAAGGAGTGTCTCACTGAGCCCAGGGCTCATCCATTTAGTTAAGCTGGTGATCCAGTGAGCTTTAGAAATCTATCTGTCTCTGTCCTTTCCCTCTCCCAAGGCTGGGGTTATAGTGACAGACCACCATGATCGACCTTTTCCATTGGTTCTGGGTCCTCACGCATGGATAGCAGGCACTTTCCCATCTCCCTCCCCTCCTAAAGAAAAGCCTTTGCCAGAGTCCCTCGCCTCAGCTAGCCTGAACACACAGAGGAAAGAGAGTGCTTCTGCTCAGGACACATGGTCGAAGCATGACTGCAACCGGGCTCCTGCCAATGATTCGTGTCTCAGGAAAAATCACCCATGGGCCTTTGACAGCCTGCCTTCTCCATGTGCCCAAACTAGGGTCTCCCCTTCCTACTGCTGACCCCGCTCTCTTTTCCAGGACAGTACGACCATGTCAAGTGGTTGATGCCAAACTGTCCACCATTGCCATGTGGTGACCTCGTGATACCTGGGGGTACTCCTTCCCTCTCCAGTGACCCTGGGAGCTCTTTAAGGACCACAGGCAGGTAGGGCATCCTTCGAGCTGCTAGAAACCATTCACATCAAAAAGCACACTTATTACTTCTTGTAAGAAGTGTGGAGGGGCAGTGAGGTGACTCATCACTTGCCACAGGGTGGCACAAACCTTGACAACCTGGGTTCAGTCCCAGACCCACATAAAGGTGGAGGAGAAAATTGAGAAAGTTATCTTTTGACCTGCACACGAGCACAGGGCAGTGCGCCAACACCCCCACATCATACACATGTGCATCAGCAATAATATTTCATAAGTAAAGCAAAAACTTTATTTTAAGAAAAAAGACAAAGTGTAGAGGCAAGAGACTTCCAGATTGTGTTAATTCGGTGGTTCAACAAAATCAGAGCTGGGTTGTCTTCTCTGACATGGCTTTGGCTTTACCCAACATGACCATAAGAGGCCTTAACAAACCCTGTGTTCGCACAGTAGCATTCAAAGACAAGAAGGGACCCTGTGACCCTTGTTCTCCTAAAATAGCGCTGGCTGATTGACAGGTCTTTGCACACCTATTGCATGCCCAGAGCAAGTGCAAACATCTCTGCAAACCGATGCCGAGGTGGCTCCAAGGATTTGCCCTGATGCTTGGCATGCCCAGATAGAGCATGAAGCAGGTGCTGATGAATTCTGCTCCTAAATTAGGAGGTGTGGCGCAGGCAACCGGAAGGAGGGAAGCTATTCAATGTGATCTTTAGACAGGCAGGTACATGGCATGAAGTCGGGGTGCTCCTCTCCAGCACAGAGACAGCTTCAGAGAGAGTCATGGGGTGCCAGGATCCCAGACACAGGACTTAGCTATAGGGGATACCACTTGGCTTAAAGAATTTGTGAATGCCACACCCTAGAGTGCCCCCACAGTCATGGGCCCTTGAGAATGAGGATCCCTCTAGGGAGAGCATCCAAAGTCCCTCAGAATGAAGCCCCAACCTACCCTTTCCCCCAGGCACCTTTCCCCCAGCAGATCCTGCACCCAAAGCCTCTGCAGAGATAGACAGCTGGCTCTTGGCAACAGAACCAGAGCTGACTACTTCCTAGGATATATAGCTCCTGGTCCCTAAGTGAGCTGAGTTAGAATCTGGAGAGTCTACGAGTAGGGTGGCTCTGGGAACAGCATGAAAACCACCCCAGAGCACCCCAGTAGTAAATGAGAAAGCACAGGACACCCCAAAACCAGTTCTAACAATTGAAAGCCCTGAGGACAAACGTCTCCTGCCCCCATCCTGAAAAACCCATGAGCACACAGGCCTGGGCCAGTACTGTAGAACCAGGATCATTTAGGAGTGGAGACGGGCCTCTCTAGAGGGAAGCCGGCAAGGAAGATTTCTTTTCTCCTGTGATTAATTGTGAAAATAAGAGCCCTGATTGCATTTTGGCAAGCAGATTATTTAACATCCATTCAAACCATTGTTTTTAATTATTTACACAACATGTATTTAGCAAGGATGAGAAGAAACTGATTTTTTTTTTCATAGAAAACTCAGATACTTTCCTTTGGGTTCAAAAGAATGGATTTATTACATGCATTTATAATAGGTAATTTTCTGAGCCAGACGGCTTCCCAGGAAACATAGGCACCATTTAAAATTTAGGTGCTTAAATAAATCACTTGTTCCAGTAAACAGTGCCCTGATAGCATTAATCAGTTTCACCCGCTCAGCTGACTGGATTGTACTTGGCTGAGTCCTACAAAGGGCCGGCGAACAGTGGGTGGTACGCTCCTGTGTCCGACAACACGCAGGTTCTTAAAACGCTAGGTAAGTAGGTCGGCGGTGATGAGGGGGTTTCACACTTGAACACACTGACTCTTTCAGTCTGAGCCAAAGCAATTAATGCAGGCCAGGGGCCAGCCGACTTTTCCACAAAGGGTCAGAGAGAGTAAATACTCTAGATTTTACAGGCCCAAAGCAAAATGAACAAATGTCCTAGCTGACGGCCTAGGCAGTCTTGTTTCGCCTGCTGCATTTAAAATGTGAGAACTGTTCTTAGCTCTCAAACCACACAAATCCAGGTGGTAACTGGATTTTTGTCCGTGGGCCAGTTTGCCAAGTGCCAACTTAATCAGGCAGCCACAGAAGGGACAGAGAAGAAACCGGAGAGCCTGGCTACAGGTAGACGGCTTACCAGAGTGTGTACCCCACCGTCGTCTCCCTTCCCTCCAGCCCTGCTTTCCCTCTGAAACCCTCACTCCCACACTCGCTTCCTCTGCCAGGCATCCTTGCAGAGTGGTTAGCTACAGTAGCTGAGAAGAGACAAGCAGAAGATGCCTTGGAGTAGACACATAATACCGACAGCTGCCTTAACCACACGCAGCACAAGCAGAAAGCCCAGAGGACAGCCGCAAAGCCACCAGGCCACTGAGCCAGATCTCACAGTCATGCATGCAGTTCCCATCTTCTCAAGTGAGAAAAACAAGCTCTTGTTTGTTTTAGCCACCATCGCTCTAGTGCCCACCAACACAGTTACGCCATCAGCTCCCACTGCCCTGGGAATAGAATCCTAACTTCCTGACAGTGCCCACAAGACCCCCGGCCTGGGCCCCACCTGATTCTATCACTTGTGACACCCTCCCTTTTATTTCCTGTAACACCTCTCCAGCCCTCGCCTGTAGGGTTGATGTCTACCGGCATCTACTACACTCATCGCCAGCTTAGATGGCTCGTGGCTTCCAGTCCATGTGGAGCCAACTGTGGCCCATCCACCCCTCTCATCTTCCTGCCAACATGGGACACTCTCAGAACCCCTAGACTTGTTTATCCTTGGATCTGGTGGTTGTTTGTCTCTCTGACTCCGTGCCGTGGTCTAGCTCCCAGAGCACGAACCCTGCTGCCCACTGCTCTATCTCTGGTCTGCAGAAGAGTAACCAGTCACACAGGCTCCTCGTGGATTAGTGAGTGAGCTTGAAACACTTGTGACATTACTCTGTGTCATAACCTAGATAAGAATAATGATAAAACTACCATAACACCAATGAGCAGAGAGGTGGTAGAGAGCCACCGTGCAGAATTCGGTCCCAGCCTCCCTTGCAGACCTGCGGGATAACCAAACACGTCAGCCCTTTTCACGGTGCAGCGTCCCTTCTCCAAATGAGATACGAAGAGCTTTCCTCAGACGGTCAACAGGGAGCACGAAAGAACCTGCAGACACTACTTGAATGCCTGGTACTTTAGTAGCACTGTAAAAGGAGGTTATTGTCATCATTAATTCTTACTCAGTATTCATTGACATCTAATGAGCGCTGCTACGATCATGCTACTTAAATATACTCAGAAAAAATGCATTCGAGAACCAGCACTGATGTCAACCCCAGATTCAAGATGTCAGCCAAAATCCCTCCATTGTTCCCAGCCACGGTCCTTCCTCTCCCTCTGCACACTCGGTGCTCACTGAATGAGGGCAGACAAGATGAGGTCCCATGGAGAAGAGCAATCTTCAACAGCTACTATGTCAGCCTTGCTATGTGCTTGGAAGAGCAAGCCCAGTTCATCCTCACTGTGTGTGAGTTCCCAGGCAGCAAGCGTGTCTAGACAGTGAGCTGCTGGCTGACCCTAAGAAGCTTGATGTTGGCCTTCTAAACCCCCACCCCACCCCACCACATCTCATCCCACTCCCTGCCCTGAATTGCCCCCAGGAATAGTTCACCTGAGGCTGAGGCACCTCGACCCTCCAGCAGCCAGCACTAATCTTTATGTCTAAAGGAAAGCTGGGATCTACCTGAGTAGGTTCGTGTCTGTGTGGGTATCTGTGTTGACACTGGGGCAGGTGGCAGCGAGGTGTCTCTGAATTCCCAACCTATGATGACACCGTTGAGGCACGTGTCCTCTCTGAGTGGAGTCCCACTTGACTTGGCTTGCTATGTGGCTTCGGCTGGATCACCCTCCAACCCATCCCACCTCCGCCTTCCCCACAGGGTACTTGCACCCTCATCCTGCCTGCTCGCTAGCCTCGGGAGACTTCCTGAAGCCTTCAGCATGGGAAGCTATTTCCCCTCCACCAACTCTATCACTCTTGTGGCCTAGAGATCCCAGCTGCTCTGGGCAGAGCACCCACCCTAGGCTGTTCCCTTCCTCCCTGGGCACCCAAGTTTTCATCCTGAGGTGGTGAACTGAAACTTTGCTTGCCCATGCTGGCTGGCTGTGGAATCCCAGAAGTCCTGAAAGCCACATTACATGCACAGAATCTCCAGAGACCAGAACAGAGAGGAGAGGTTGGTGGCCAGCATTTCCTGAAAGCCATAGTATGCCAGAACTCTGTATCAGGCACTGTTCGTCACAGCCTCCCAGGGCATCCTATTTACAGCTCACAGTGACCCCGTGAAAATGGTCTATTATTACCTCCATTTTGCAGAAGGGCCAACAAACAAGACAGGAAGGTCAAAGCAAGTGCCTCATGTTAGCACCATTAAGACGTGTTCTGGATCGAGGCAGTGTGACTCTCATCCTCCCCAGCTTCATTAGTACCCATGGAGTAAGCACGGCATGATCCCCACCCTGGTAGGGGCTGAGACCTGCAGGAGAGGAGGCAGAGCCCCTGGGCACTGGCCCAGGTCTAGAGCTTTCTGGTCCCAGTTCTTTGATCGGGTCTGCCAGGTAAAGTATCTGCCACCCCAAAGGTCAGGTGGGCCCCACTGATGAAGTCCCGCCAATGGATATGGGAGCCTCTAATGAAGGCATCTTGACAGATGAAGGCTAGTATTGCCAGCTTCCCTCTCTGTTCCTGGTACCAGGGGCACAGTGAAGGACCTTGGGAAGGAGCAACAGGGGCTATGTTAAGACCAGGTGTTCTGAGTTCCTATCTGTCTTGGCCTCTTTCTTCCACCGTTTCTCTTTCTCTGACCACTAAGTGATCCACTGATGTCCTGTTCTTTACCTACACAATGATTCCTTACCCCTCTGACTCCAGGGCGGACCCATGTAGACACTGCATTCCCATCCACTGCCCTACCCTCAACCATATGTTACCCAGGCAACACGGAATCAAGAGCAGCATGGAATGCCACTAGTGCAAGACCCGAGGATCACTTTGCCCACAGCTTCTCAACAGGGTAGAAGTATTGTCACGAAGGGCCAGCTAGACAAGAGTGATGCTGTGCCCCCTAGGGTGATCACAACGCCTGTAGATGTGACTAGTATTTAATAGGAAGATCCAGGGGCAGCAAGTATCCCATATGGCATAGGACAGTACTGCAGAGTCAAGCAAGTGCCTCTCAACAATAGAACCCTCCACCAATGGCTATAGATGAGAAACTGAAGTCCAATGAGAAAAGGGGTTTAAATCGATTCGCTACCAATGTCCCTTTTCCTTAGAAAAAGAATCCTACGAACTGCCCAGTGCGGCTCGGTTTCGAGATACCATTCTCTGCTTCCCTGGCTGCCCCGTGTGAGCTCTGTGTAAGAGCTGACCCATGGGGATTAAGTGGGCACGCTGTGTAGGACCGCTAAAATGTCTCCGTGTGTGGGAGGACAGTGGCCTTTCCCTTCCTCCCGCGGCTGACTAAAACACAGGTGCAGCATGGGTAGCGTCTGGAATGGGGAGGCAGAGCACCAAGGGTGGAGGGAAAGCAAGGTGGCAGGGAACCACATAGTCACTACCCAGCCCTGAACTCCTCCTCAGAGGAATGGGGAGGCAGGGAGACCTCCATAGCTTCTGTCACCTGGGGACTTCTCTAATATTTACAACCAAATCGGTGGAGCCATGTAACTGCTTCGGATTAATAGTCACCAAACATTTGTGAGTATCTAAATATGCCAGGTCACGTGATGCGGATTTATACAGGCATCGTTTTAGGAGATAATCTTAGGAGAGCACATTTCTTCATCCCACGTCGCAAGTAAACTATTTAAAGACATGAAGGCTGAAGGCTTAGCCAGGAAGGAACTTCCTCACCCAGGGCGACGGACACACTGAGACGAAACCTCCCACTCCTGGGCTGTCACTGCTTGTGACAAGAAGGCAGCTAGGACCAACAGAGTGAGTGTGCAGTGGACAAGCCTGGCTCAACCTTGTCCTTAGAGAGCATGGACCCTCCTGATAAAAGCAAGCCTCCTGCAGCTTCGGGAGAATGTGGCCACAGTTGCTCATTCCGCCCAGAAACACGGTCAGACAAGGGAATTCAGGCCACTTCTCCACTGAGGATAGCGAAAGGAAAAGGAACCAAAAATCGTCTTGAGCGTGTAGGAAACCACAAGCTGCTGAGACCTTCCTAGACCTGGGCAAAGAGCACGGAGCTGTAGCGCTGTTTTCATCCATCTCAAGGACATTTGCTGACCTTGGAAACAGACATTAGAATGGGGCTAGATTTGGGGTCCTTTCGGGGCTGGAGGGAGAGCAGGAAAGCCCCAGAGCTTGTGATGTAAAGATGCTGCAAACCCACTCGGCATGGAGCTGAGCCTGTGTGTGTGAATGGGGGCAGAGTGAGCAAGGGAATCCCTGCCCTAACCCAGCCAGCCAGAGCGCAAACCTGACCTCTGAATTCTTACTCTGAACGATCCGGTCCTGAGATTGGACCACAGCTGAAGAGAATAAAAATATTCTCTGGATTCCCTGTGAACCCTAGGTATAAGATATTATTCCTAACTCTGAGATAAGAAACAATATATGGGGCTGGGGTAGCTCAGTTGGTAGACTACTTGCCTGGCATACACAGAGCAGAGCCCTGAATTCGATCCCCAACACTACATAAGGTGATGCACACCTGTAAATCCCGACACTCCCGAGGTAGAGGCAAGACCAGAAGGTCAAGGTTATCCTCTACTACATAACAAATTGAGGCCAGCCTGGGCTACATGAGACCCTGTTTATGAAGTAAAATGCAACAGATAACAAAGGTAAACAAAACGCTGCTGTTCTCAGGTATAAGTCATAAAAACAACTAAGATTACTGCACTCAAACAACTAAGTCCAAGTTGAAAGCGCTAACAGAACTGGAGGCTCTCACAGGTGCTGCTTGTCCCACCCCTGGATCCCACAGTGCAGAAAAAGAGCAGCATCTGGGAGATGCCTCTGACCTTTACTCACACGTGAACACAATAATAATAACAATATAAATACATAATAATAAAATAATGCAGTGATAATAAATAGCTCTTTTGTTTACTCATGTTTTGAAGCAGGCTCTTAGTATGTACCCCTGGTATACCTGGAACTTGCTATATAGACCAGACTTGCTAAGAACTCACAGAGATCAGCCTGCATCTGCCTCTCAAGTTTTGGGATTGAAGGCGTGCCCCACTATGGGCCAGGGCCCATAAGCGGCCTTTTAAAAAACTACTTTGCTGTATGGTTCCAGCAAAATCAACTCCTGAAAAAGGCAAACTCACGGAGAAGACCAGTATTGCCAGCGCTAGGGGCAGATAGGGAAAATATTTAGAGGACAGTGAGCCTTCTGTATGTTGTCGTGGTTATCTGTTTGTCCAAACCCATAGAATAGACAACACGAAACGACCCTTGTGTAGACTATGGACTTGAATGCTAGTGAGAAACAACTCAGGTCTTCAGTTGTAACAGATGCACTGCTCTGTCATGGAACACAGAATGGCACGGAGGGGGGTGAAGCACCTGGAAGCCTCTGTACTTCCTGTTCAATTTTGGTATGGACAAAAAATACTCTTTTTTAAAAAGATTTTTTTAAACCTCTGAGTGTGTTGTGTGTGTGTGTGCACGTGAGCGTGTGTGTGTGTAAAGTGTGTGTGTGTGCACAAGAGAGAGTGTGTGTAAAAAAAAAAAAAAAAAATGAAAAAGTGAAACAAAAGAGGGCAAAAAAAAAAAAAAAAATAAAAAAAAAAAAAAATAAAAAGTAAAAAAAAAGAAAACAAAGAAAAAAAAAAAAAACAAAAACAAAAACTATAAAAAAACTAAAAAAAAAAAAAAAAATAAAAATAAATAAAAATAAAAAAAATTAAAAAAAAATAGAAAAAATAAAGAAAAAGAAAAAAAAAAAAAGAAATTAAAAAAAAAAAAAAAGAAAAAATTAAAAAAAAAAAGGAAAAAAAAGGAAAGAAAAAGACAGGAAAAGAAAAGAGACAAAAAAAAGAACAAACAAAGAAAAAACAAAAGAAGAAAAAAAAAAGAGAATAAAAAAAAAAAAAATATATAAAATAAAAAAAAAAATATGAAACAAATGTACATAAAGTATAAAAGAAAACAAAAAGACAACAAAAAAAAAACTAAAAAAAAAAAAAAGACAGCAAAAAAAAAGAAAAAAAGAGAAAAATAAGAAACAAAAAAAGAACAAAAAAAAAAAAAAAAAAATAAAAAAAAACAAAAAAAACAAAACAATAACAAAAAAATTACAAAAAAATAAAAAAAAAAAAAACAAACCAAAAAAACAAAAAATAAAAAAAAACATAAAACAAAAAAAAAAATGATAAAAAAAAGAAAAAAAAAAAAAAAAACAAACACAAGAAAAAAAAAAAAAAAAAAACAAAAAGAAAACAAACTGAAAAACAACAAAAAAACATAACAAAAAAATAAAAAAAAAATAAAGAAAAAAAACAGAAAAAAATAAAAAAAAAAAGTAAACACAAAGATAAAAAGACACTAAAATGAAAAAAACATAAAAAGCCCAAAAAAAACAAAAACAAAAAAAGAAAAAATACAACAAAAAATAAACACAAAATAAAAAAACCAACCAAAAACAAGCAAAAAAAAAAAAAAAAAAAATAAATAAAAGAAAAATAAAAAAAAAAAGAAAAAAATAGGAAAGAAGAAAAAAAGAAAAAAATAAAAAACAAAAGAAGAACAAAAATAAAAAACAAAAAAAAAAAAAGCAAAAAAAAGAAAAAAACAGAAAGATCAAAAAAAGAAAGAAAAAAAAAAAAAATACAAATGGGAATCTGTGTTTATAGGAAACTTGAATGCTCCTACTTGCCCCTATACTAACATCTTGCTTCAGTGTGGCTGTCGTTAGCAGTTCACGATCCAGGACCAGTCCTTGCCCAGTGTGTTCAGAACCACTCTGCTGAACTCAGCTGCAGTCTGTGTCCCTAACTATAACAAACACCATTCATAGCCCAGCATCAATGCACTGTAGCTTAAAGCTGAAGTTCACATCAGGGCTCTGCCCTCTAATTTTGTACTCTGAGTTTTGACAAATACACGGTGACATGTGTCCACCTTAACCAAGTCTACGGAATGGTTTCACGGCCCTAACATAACCGCGCCCCGCCCTTTTGCCCTCCACACCCCCACCAGCGTAGCAGCTGTTTTCTTCTCCGTGGCTCCGCCTTTTCCGGTATGCAGCCTTTTGGTTTCTGCGTATCTCGCTGAGCTGTTTAGGTTTCTTCCATGACTCGCCATGGTTTAATAATCCCTTTTCTTTTTGTCTGGCAGATCAGTATTCCTTGGTGTGAATACGCTGGGGCTTATTCCTTCACTTATCGAAAGGCCTCCTGCTGGCTTCCCCTGAGCGCACCTAGAGTGTGTTCAAACCACTCAACTGACTTAGGTGTAGTCTGTGTCCCTAACTTCAGCACAACACGCTCCTGGATTTAAGAACAGATTCAGAGGCCTGAGGCCTCTGTAGGACAGATGGTAGGGTTTACCTAGCACAATGAAGCCCTTGGTTCAGTCCCCAGAAATGCGTACCATCAGATGTGTGATACAAACCTGTAATCCTAGCACTGGGGAGGTGGAGGCAGGGGAATCAGAACCCAAGGTCGTCTTCTGCTACATATTGAGTTGGGGGCCAGCCTGGGCTATGTGAGACTTTGTCTTAAAAAAAAAAAAAACTTACAAGTAAAAGTAGAGCTGAATCCCTTTGATTCTGTCACACAGTTGATTAAGTGACAGCGTTGGCCTGCTCCTCCAGGATCTCCAGTGGATTTGCCTATGACCGACTTCTGATCTGTGTACACACACACACACACACACACACACACACACACACGATAGATGGATGGGTGAGTGGGTAGGTGGATGGGTGGGTGGATGGACGGACAGACGGATGGATGGTTAATATATATTTTACCCCAGTCCAGCCAGTATCTGGGCTGAAGAGCTTCCAGGACAAGAGCACCCTAGCTGGGAATCTCCCAGTTCCCAGACACAGCAGCTGCTCCCTCTGGTGGTAAAACTGGGAAGTGCTTGAACATCCAAATAGTCATCCTCTGGGAAGGCAGCCGCAGAAGGCTATGATAGGGAGCTCCTGAAGCACCTCCTGAGCCTAGGAAGAGACAAAACGATGAGCAGTGAGGGAGGAAAGGAGTCTGACCTGAACCCCACCCCAGTCAGGGACCTCCTGTCCTGAGACTTTTGGTTCCAGCCTTTAACCATAAGATTGGCCACGGAGTCTTCTTAGTTAGCTGAGCAAAGCCTGACTGGGAGATCCCAGATTGAAAAGGAGACACTGCTTTTGCCAAGAAAACAGAGTCCTCCAAGGACAGGCAGCCAACCCTGGCACCAGCTAGTCCCGTCCCGATAATAACAGGTAGCATGCATGCCGCCATACTGTCCTCATCTTCCTGGGCAGCCGTCCTGCAGAAAGTGATGGCAGCAGAGAAGCACAGCTCCCTCGGGCCACTTGCCCTGAGCCTCATCTATTATTTCTAATTCCATAACCAAGGGAGACGCACGCTTTCTCAGCTGGTCCTGTGTCTTTCAGAGCCAAGATGCCTTAGACGCGGCTCAGCTGGGGTGGGCAAATAAGGCAAGCCCTGAGGACCAGATGCTACCTCAGCTATCCCTGCTGGGTGGCCTTGGGCAGATCCCTCACCGTCTCTAAACCACCAAGTCTCATCGGCAAAAGAAAAGTAGCCCTCCTGACTCAGGTGTGAGGTTAAAGACAATATATGCCCGTTCTAGCTCAGAGCATCTGGGCGCAGAAAGGTATCCTGCCCTGGGGTGAGCTGGACTTAGTGATGGGTCTCTAGTGCTTCTTGGCAACCCCAGAGCAAGCAGAGAGGACCACAGTCCGTCCACGCTCACTTCCTCCCATGCTCTGGAGGATACGAGCTGTTTACGTGTTCTCTAATCAAGGGCCTCATAACTGAGCTTGAAATCAGAACATCCAGCCTCAAGGAAACCTTGGGATGACTGCAGCCCTGACATGCATGTTGACCTTGACCTCATGAGAGATCTTGAGTCAGAACGACCCCACTAAGCTGCTCATGAACTCATGACCACTACAACCAATGAGGCCATGAGACTAAGTTTTAAAAAATAGTGACTAATACACTTTAAACTTAGCATCCTCTGGTCAACAGTTGTTCAGTGGGCTAGCATAGTCCTGGCCCCACAGAATACACACCTGAGGGTGCCCAGGTCCTCTGGACCATTCCAAGAAGGAAAGAATTAATAAAAAGCATTTTAAACTAGTGTTTATTGAGCACCTGCCACCTGCTGCCCGTGGCCTGCCAGGCATGGCGCTGAGGATGCTGCATTGGTCTTCCTGGTACAACCTGCCAGACCATAGTCTGTCGCCATCCTCATATAATCCTAAAAGGGAAAATTAAAAGAACAGAGGCTGGGTGACCCACTCAAGGTCTGCGCAGGAAAAGTAGCGGAACTGGGGCCTTATCAAACTCCATTATCCAGAACCTAACTAGGTTGTTACATGACTCCAAAGTGTACAACGACCCACTATTCATTCTCTACCCCATCACACTGTCACACAGCCTGTATGGCCACCATCCACCCCCTTCCCATGACAGGAAAATAAATCCCATCCAATACATTGTCCCTTAGCCAAGGCAGGCACTCCCCCCACACAAACCCTCTGTCCCTATTCCTGCAACAAGTGAGTCCACTCCTCACCACCCTATGCTGGCCACCACAGAGCATCTTCAGACTCCAAGGGCCTTTCATGCGGTCCCTGTCCCCTCCTCCCTTTTTTTCACAGGTGGAAACAGAGACCCAGAGAGGTGTTGTGTACCTAAAGACACGGAGCGGGGACAGTCAGATCTCCAGACTCTCAATTAACCTGCCTTTCCCGACGTATCACCATCCCGATGCCCGTGGCAGACTCTACCCCCACCTCCACACACTTGATAATTGGAATCTGAAGCCAAACTCCCCAGCTACCTCCACTGGCCCAGCCCTGGGAGCCAGTCCGGGAGTGGGCTTATCTGCACCTGTAATGTGCCAGACCACCTTGATTAATGGGCTGCGATTATCTTATCTCCCAGGAGAGCAGTTCAGGAGTAGGGGTAATGGCAAGCAGGTGAATACAATCAACCAGACAGCACCTGAGAGCTCCATTGGGTGGGAGTGGGGCAGAAGCAGGAGGTTAGGATCCCCAAAGGCCTCTGTGCCCAGGGGCCTCTTGCACACCCACCTGTACTGGCTAGGCACCCAGGACTATGTCTGGCACTTCACAAGGGCTCCATCATCATTACCCATCATTCTTGCTGCCGCTGCTCCTTCTTGGAGAAACCGCATACATTTAGCCAAGAGAGTGACCAGGAACCCACCTGTTTCCCGCAGCTTCTTGCCTCACCTGCAGACAGAGTTCAGAACTTGGAAGTCATCTTATCACAGACTTGCTTTCTGTGTTACTTTACCAAATAACCTGAGGCTCAGGGGTAAGGGTCTGTCTGGGGGAGGCTGTAGCAAATCCCTTCACACATGACAACTCTCGTTATGTGGGAGTGTGGGCTCTGAGGTAACAAAGGAAGGTCAGACACCCAACTCTTACCAAGGGCCCAGTATGCTCTACTCACTAACCCACCCCCAAATCCAGTCTTGGCTTTGGAGACAAAGAGGCCAGAATCATCAAGGCTGGGGCCAAGGAAAGATGGCTGAGCATTCTGCTCTGCCCGAGACATTCTGAGGTCACTCATGGCCCAGGTGGGTGGCTACTAGGAGGGTGGCTACTAGGACTAAAGTGTCCTGTTAGGACAGTAAGTTCTTTGGTCTCTACTCTAAAGGAATAAAGTTTTATACTTTAACCTTGAGCGAGTGTACATCTTGTCCGAGGTCAGACTGTTAACTCGGTCAGGACTGTGTAGGACCCAGGCTCAGAACCCCAAGGCTGGGTTGGCTGAAGGACCCCATCATTCTCTTCCCTAGAAGCACGCGGTCACTCTGCAGTGGAAGGAAAGATGAAGACAGAGAAGACAATGGTGATTAATGAAGACAGCGGAGGGTTACAAGGAAAACACGGGCTTTCGGACGAATAAATTGAACACGAAAAGAATAGTTGACTTAATGAGAAGACAGAAAAAACGCATGAACGGCCCAAGGGGGAGAAGAGTTGAAAGGAAAACGAGAAGATGTTGAAAAGGAAGGAAGGAAGGGTAGATGGATACAGGGAGGAGCAGAAGAGGTGACTATCAGAGTCATACTGGCTGTCATGTCAAACCCTTTGACAGGGTATGGCACACGGGGAGCCCAGCCAGATGGTATTCCCAGAAGGACATACAGAGTAACTCTTTGGAGCCTCAGGAAGCCAGTTCCCATCCCCCACCCCCAAGCCATTCCCAGGAGCACACCTCCCACTTGCTGTCGGTCGCCCTTCCCACCACCCTTTCCCAGAGGGCAAAGGGCAGTGCTGCTGAGGGACTCGCTCTGCTATCAGCCCCATTTCTCTGAGCCCTGTTTATTCTGAGTCAGCAATTAACAGAGCCCCTTCCCGGATCAATTAATAGTGGGGACCTCCGAGGGCACAGCCAGGTTAGTCACTGATAAACAATGGGAAAGAGATAGAGACGACTCCCTAGCCCGTGAGCCACCCCTCCTATCTCTCCAAGGAGCCCAGGTCCCATCAGAAGTACAGAAAGGTTGTCAGGATGCAGAGCTGGGAAACCCTGCCTCAAGCTGGGGGGAGGGGACTGAGTCCCTAATTGGTTTCCCTTTGTGGAGGGGGAGCGCGCTCTGATGAAGATCCCTGGCCTCAGCAAGAGCCGGACTCAGGATCATAGGCCGGCCATATACCGGCTACGTGACCTACTGAGTTACTTCAGCACTCTGAGACTCAGTCTCCCTCCTGCTCTGTGAGGCAGGGATGGGAAGGAAGCTCTAGCTACAAATCTCTGTGACGGCTGAATGTGTCCTTACGCGCCTAGAGTCCCAGCTCCTGGGAAGGCTTTGAGCTTAGGTCCAGCCTGGGCTACATAGGAAAACCCTGTCTCAGAAAGACTTATATAATAACAAATCACATAGTATCCATAAGTATACATAATTAAAAGTATTTTAAGTGGCTCTGCCAGTATTAAATAGTTACATCATACAGAGCCCAGTGCTGGGCCTCAGTAAGACTTCCACACATGACCGACATGCCTGTCACCAGGCAAAGCTCTGGACTTCTTTGGAGGGGTTCCCAGGCACCATCTTTAGTCTTTTAATTCTCTAGATCATTCTACTGTCCCACGGAGTCCCCTCAGGGAACAGCCAGCACAGGGAGGCCCGCTCCCTCTCTTGTCTTAAAGAATATCAACCTTGGGCTGGAGAGTTGGCTCAGTGGTTAAGAGCATTATATGCTCTTCCAAAGGTCCTGAGTTCAATTCCCGGCAACCACATGGTGGCTCACAACCATCTGTAATGAGATCTGGTGCCCTCTTCTGGCCTGCAGGCATACATGCAGACAGACTATTGTATACATAATAAATAAATAAAATTTAAAAAAAAAAGAATATCAGCCTTTCTGTTGTACGATACAATAGCCACCAGCCATCATTAAAGAAAGAAGAGAGGACCAACACATGCTATGACATGAACAAACTTCATAGCATCAAGTTAAGAGAAAGAAGCCAGCCGGGCAAGCCACACTGACGGACATTTGTACGAAGCATGGCCAGCCAGGCAAAGCCATAGATACAGGAAGTGTCAAAGCAGCTACCAGATCTGGGTGGGAGACAGTGGGAAACTCTCAGTGGGCAGGGTTTCTTTTGAAGATGACAACAGGGTCACAACTAGGTTGAAGAGATGGCTGATGACTGTGTATCCTGTGAGAGTCCTAGACTGGGCTGCTCATTTTAAGATGGCTAGGGAACTAGAGAGAGGGCTCAGGGGTTGAAAGCACTGGCTGTTCTTCCAGCGCCCACGTGGTTGGCTCACAACTGTAATTCCAGTCCCAGGGGATCAAACACAATTTGAGGTATAGACGCAAATGTTGGCAGAACACCAATTCACATAAAATAAAGATAAAGGTAAAAGAAATTTAAAATGGTTAGATTGTGTTAGATTATTCTCATCTCCCTAAAACACAATTACATTAAAACTCAATAGCCCCAGACACCCGTGGTTGGTGACCACCGACTTGGAGTGGCTGTAGCCCTAGACACACGTGGTTGGAAGTCACTGACCTGGAGTGGCTGTAGCCCCAGACACACATGGCTGGTGACCGCTGACTTGAAGTGGCCATAGCCCCAGACACACGTGGCTGGTGACCACTGACTCGGAGTGGCAGGAGAGAATGTTTTCACCACTGCTGAGATTCCACTCACAATCTCTGGCAAACTTGATCTCCCACTAATCAATTAAAGCGATCCACCAGTGAAGCCGCTCACCAGGGTGCCTTTACATTTGCCTTGATGAGCTGAGAGACGGAAGCTTGAGAGGAGACAAAGCGCTCTGAAGTGGCACAGAAAGTGGCTGCTCTTACCCCGGGTCTTAGGGCACAGAAGCCCTCGTCCTTTCTGCCTTCCTCAGAAAACTGTTACCAGACCCAAGGCGATCACTGGCCTCCTAGGCTGCTCTCAGCCAGCTCTTTAGGAAAGGGTGTGAAAGGGTGTGGTTTGGAAGTGCACGGGTGCTCCGTTCCTGTGTGCAGGACCTGTGGGGAAAAGAACTCATTGCCAAGTAATTTGGAACCCAAACAGAAATTCCAGGAAGCCAGAGGCTGGATGATGAGCTAAGGGGAAAGAATGTGCCTCTTCCTGACCCCAGCTGCCTCGTCACTGAGCCAGGTCAGCAAGGCACCAACCTCCTTGTCTCCAGCAAACCCCAATCTGATTTCACAAGCCCTCCTTGGTGAATTGCTGAGGGACCCGTCCAGCCCTTTGAGCTTCCCTGACTTTGGCCCACTGGACTCATGGGGCGGTGAGAAAAGGACAGAAAGTCAGAACGAAAGAATCAGCGCTTTGTTCTGGACCTCGCCATCTCATACTGCCTGGGCGAACGGGAGGAAGCTAACCTCTAGCCTCAGTGTCCTCAAATGCAAACTAGGGAGTGTTCGCAGAAGCCTCTCTGGTGCTGAGGATGGAACCAGACAATGTCTGCAACTCCCAAACCCTTTGTTACTTTGAGTCATCCTCACTAGGACCCCAATAGCTGTCTCATGGGACTCTCTCCTGAAGCAGAACCCCCTGTAATGTCCTCACTAGTGGGAGAGACGGCTCTCATAATGCTGACCAGGCTCAGTGAGGGGCGAGAATGAGGAGCCAGAGATGAGCCGTAGAGGGACATCCATCTGAAGCCTCCCTACTGTGCAACCACTTCACCTCTGTCTACCCATCTTCTGCACAGGAGGAAGGTGATAACACCTCCCCGCTGTGTGCCTAGTCACTTAGATGGTGGAACACTTAATGCGGGGCACACACTGTGCCCTGACCCTGTCATCCATCAGGGCACTGAGCTGGGGACTGGGCAAATAAGAGGGTTGTGAAATCACCTAAACTGCCAATGATAAGAGACAAGGGACCAGGGCAGGGGAGAGAGGCCAGGGTCTATGAAACCTTCCACAAAGAAGAGTTCTGACTTTATCCCAAAGAAGGCCCATGAGCAGGAGGTTGGAGCGAGGCTGTGCCCAGCAGAGGAGGTGGTGCAGAGCAGAGGACCAGCCGCAGCCTTCCCGAGATAGTCATGGGCTGTAGAGCTCGGCAGTGGAGTATTTGCCTCTACAGGGCCCTGGGTTTGACCTCTGGTCCCACACATGCACACAAACCACCTCCAAGACCAGCGTTTCTCACCCTGGTCCAAGGCCCACTGTATCCCAGTACCTACGAGTGACGGGTGTTGAGTTGGGATCTCTGCAGGTGGCCCAGGGATCAGTGTATGTTCCGATCAGCTTCTCTCCACCGTGGCCACTTGCTGTGTAGCTTGAAAATAAAATCTCTCCCTTCTACGATGTGTGCCTGAATCAGCCATGTTGGAGGGCCAGAAAGCCAGCAACAGTTCAGAGCTGCAGGAAGGGAATCTTCACACCTGATCTGCCCACCACCTCTCTTAGAATGGAACACAAGGTAAAGCCAGGAGTAAGAACTAGGAGCTAATACAAAGTAGCCCCAGGCCAATCCCAGCCCATCTGTCCATCAGAATCAACACTGACCCGTCAGAACAGATGCCTAGCCAATCAGAGCACCCGGAACCATCCAGTGTGCCATTCCGGCTACAAAAAAGCCCTGGGTGTCCCCCCGGGGCAGGGTTCACGGCTGGGAGGGACGTTGGGGCTCAGTGCCAGCCCTAATCATCTTGCCCCTCTCTTCTCTGCTGAATTCTGCCATACCACCTCTGTCACTTGGTGAGAAGCCCTGGGCTCTTGATACATCTCAGCAGGAGCTCTGTCCGCATTTGGGACAGGAAACCTCCGGTCACACAGGTTCTACAGGATGTTGCCCACTAAGTTCAAGGGGGTAGCCCAGGCATCCTGATGACCACACCCCCCTCACCTCACCCAGGCAGGAGTGACCTACCCACCCAGCTGAGAAGCTTTGCCAGCTCAACCGCCACTTTGCAAGTGACCCACCAGCCCAGAGCAGCAGGGTAGAGTCCCACACCAGAGCCACAGAAGCCAGCAAGGTCAGGCCAGAGACCACCCTGAACAGTTCCAGGTTCCCCAGAAATGGGCCATTAAGAATTGGGAGTCCCTTTCCAGAAAGCCTCATGTGGGGACCCACACCCTGAACCCGTCAGGCCCGGCAACCCCTGCTGAGGTTTGAACTCTCGGCCACCAGCCGAGGAGTCATTCCAGGCCAGCAAAGGGGCAAGGAGCACTTCAGTTGCCCCAAGGGCAACTTTCCAGCCATTCCCAGGCTTGGACCCCAGCTCCCTTCTACCAGAGGACAATTGCTCCATTGGCTGGGCCAGCAAGGGGAGGCTCAGTGCCCCACATTCTCCCCCTTGCTGTGACCATGCCCAGCTCCTGCCTGCCTGCCTGCGCCCTCTCCTTAATGAGGCCATTGTCTACCCAGGATTCCCCCAACAGCTGGTCCCAACCCCAAACACTATTGCCCTGGGTTTGCCCTCCACAGTCCTGCCCCTAGGTCCCTCCCAGGGGTGCTGACTTCCTCTCCTGCACCCGGAGCACCAAGGGGTCCCCAGAGCCTCTGACCTGCTGTCCCTTGAAAAGCCAACCACTTCCCCCTCCCCTGCCTCAGGGCTGCCAGCTGATTTCTGTGAGCCTGGGAAGGAGCTGTAGCCCCGACAGCATGTCATTTAGCTCCAATCACAGAAATCGCTGTTTTATTTACAGGCAAATGAGCCGTTCTGTGTCTGTGTTGATTTGGGGAGTTGTGGAGAATGGCTGATAGCTTTCAGTCCTGCCTCCAGAGCCACTGGTGATCAGGACAGAATCAAGAATTACTCTCAACTGCAACAGTTGAGATGTGGGGCCCCCAGCAACCCACATCACATGTCTGGGGCTAGAAAAGGAGACCCTGCGCTTGCGACTGTGCAGAGGCCTTGGTACCTAACACCAGAGCAGTTGTCTACAAACCTTCGGAGAAATTCTCCCCATTTGTTTTGCTGATAGAGAAACCAACGCACAGGGAATTGGGTCTTGTCCAAGTTCCCACAGCCTGGAAGCAATAGAAACAAAGCCTGGGAGGAGAGGGGTCTTAGATTCTGTGCCCACACTTGCTCCCCTTCCCACAGAGGCACCTCTGAGCAGCTTTCCTCCCAACCAGGAAGTGATTCTATACCACGATCGCAAGTTCATGTACTCTTCATCGATGGCCTCCTGCCTTCTAGACTGTGCACTGCTAAGATCAGGGAATCAAACCACCTCAGCTATAGCAAGTTGGGTCTCCTTGAGGTGTCTGCTACCCCTACCCTCCAGCCCACTTCTGCAAGGCAGCTTGACTCAGGGTCCAACAAGATAGGACATCCTCCAGCAACTTTTCTCATACAGCCGGGAATCCACAGACCAGGAAGCCCTGGGTTTGAGTCCTGGTACTCTTTCTCAGCTGTGTGACTCCGAGGATGTTACTTATCTTCTCTGAGCATGTTTCCTCATATAAAATGGGGATAATGTCTCTCTCTCTCTCTTTCAGTGCTACTGAGATAATTAAATGAGGTCACAGAGCATAATGCCAGGTGCCTAGTTGCTGTAGGATAATGCTCTTGTACCCTGTAAAGATTTGTCACTTGTACTGGTTTAATAAAACGCTGATTGCCCAGTAGCCAGCAGGAAGTATAGGTGGGACAACCAAACAAGGAGAATCCTAGGAGGAGGAAAGTCTCAGTCTGTAGTCACCGCCAGACGCAGAGGAAGCAAGAGGAGAATGCTTCAATGAGTAAGGTACCAAGTCACATGGCTAACATAGACAAGAATTATGTGTTAATTTAAATTGTAAGAGCTAGTTAATAATAAGCCTGCGCTAATAGGCCAAATAGTTTATAATTAATATAAACCTCTGTGTATTTCTTTGAGACTAAATGACTATGGAACTGGGTGGGACAGAAACTTCCATCTAAACTGCATTCAAGAGAGGAAGCAGTGGCCTGCAGAGATTGCTCAGTGATTAAGAATGCATACTTCTCTTGTAGAGGACCCAAGTTTGATTCCTAGAACCCATATCAGGTGGCTCACAACTGCCTATAACTCTAGCTCCAGAGGATCTACTGCCCTCTCTAGCATCCCTAGGCACCAGGTATGAAGAGGGTACACATACACACATACACTACACACATGCATACTCATATACATACACACATGATCACACACATATACACACACATACACACATGCATATACACATGCACAAACATACAGACATGATTACACACATACATGCATATGCACATACATAAGCACAAACATATGCACATGCATATATACATGCACATGCATACACACATGTATGCGCAATGCATACACCCATGTATATACACATACATAAACATATGCATGCACACATGCATATACACATGCATAAACATGTGTGCATATATACATACACACATGCATGCATATACACACATACACATGCATACACATATACAGACAAAACACTCAAATAAAATAAAATAATTCTAAATAAAATTCTTGTTTTTTGGTTTTTCAAAACAGGGTTTCTCTTGGCTGTCCTGGAACTCGCTCTGTAGACCAGGCTGGCCTTGCAGTCACAGAGATCTGCTGTCTTTGTCTCCTGAGATTAAAGGTATGCGCCACCACCACCAGGCTTAAACAAAATTCTTCATGAAAGGAAGCATGAAGAGAAGCCAGGCTGAGCACAGGGGTTTGCCCAGACTCTCCACACGTGAGAGGCAGGCAGCCTGCGCACCCCTCAACTTTCTCCACTCCACTCAGTCCCCACCTGCTGCTTCCACAGTCACCGTGCGACTCTCCTGGTCTTCCTTGTGCTTCCCAGGAGAACTAACAGGGCTCAGGATTATTCTAGACCCCAGTCTGGAGCTTTCTGGTCCAAAGACTCCTTGGTTCAGCACCTCCTGACTGCACCCATTCAGTCAGCCATCCACACCACATTTATTGAGGGCCTACTGTGTGGCTGACAGGGACCCAGAAGCAGGAGAAATGAATGATTTTGCCTTAGTGGAGCTCTTAGTGTGAAGGGAAGCCAGAAAGTAACCAAAAAAATACAATAACGTGATGACCGGACCATCGAGGGAATGCCCACCGCAAAGTGCACCTCAGGATTCTAGAGAGCCCACCAGGAGAGACGGTCAGACTGGAGCAACACTCCCGAGGGTCTTGAACTGAATGGCGAGCCCATTGTTTCCCCTCCAGCACGTAAAAGATTGTGAGACTGAGTGGATGCAGAACGTGGTGGGGGGAGAGGAGAAAGAGGAGAGCATGGCCAGGCACTGGTCATAAACCTGGAATCCCAGCACTCGGGATGCTGAGTCAACCCAAGCCATATGGTAAGCTCAAGAGACCAAAAGGGTGCGGGAGGCAGGGGAAAGAGGAGGCCTGGATGGATAGAAGAGAAATTTAGGAACAAAGAACAATAGAATTTGGTGATACTCTCTCAGTGCCACTGGCATGCCAATGCTCAACCACGAACGGCTGTGTAGACGGCTCTAAGCAATGTTTAAAATTAAGTCTAAAAGCTGAGTGACCCAGCATATGCCTACGATCACAGCACTTTGGAGGTAAAGACAGAGTTTGACGTTCAAGACTTTGAAGCCTACATGAGACATCTTGAAAAGTTAAAATTAACCTTCTCAGTAACACTGTAAAAATTAATATCCCCATTTACGGATAATGAAACAGGAGGATAAAGAGATTCACCCGAAGTCAAGTGGTGTTGCTAAACCAGAACTCACTCCAGCCTCAGAGTGCATGCTCACCACTGACACATTTGGTTATGTCTCTGGGGAGGCTACCCCTCCAGGACCACTGGAGCAGTGACCCGGGAGCCCATCTAAGGTTCCTCTGTGTCATTTTCCTGCTCCTAGCATGCCCAGGAATCACAAACAGGTCTGCCCAAACTGCTCATCAAGACAAGGGCTGCTCTGCAGAAGGGCCTGCCTAGCTGGGATGCTCTGGATGGATGCTGGCTTTGCAGTGGCCAGAGTTGAAAGGCTGGGGTGTAAGGGGACATGTGCTGAGCTGGAGTCAAAAGGCCCAGTTCTGTTTTCCTCTTATTGATAATGGGGGTGGAGCACAGAGGGTCCTGGCAGCACTGATGGTTCTATTAGTCACACGGAACAGCAGCTGTACAAAGACAACACCCCAGTGGGTGATGCCGGTTGTAAAGGCCGGAGACAGCCCTCAGTCTCATTCTGAGATTCCTGGAGGCAGGATCACCATTCTGGACTGAGGTAGAGGTAAGAGCCAGTAGCTGGCTCTTTTGCTTTTCTGACCTTCAGGTTAAACCCCAATTTCTGTATCTGGATTTTTATTAACCATGCTACAGCGGATCTTAAACACTTTTCTCTCTGAACCCCTCTAAGCACATACATTCTCAATCCCAAACTGGGGATCGTGGCACATGCTGTAAATCCATCACTTAGGGGGTGGTGGCAGGAGGACAAAAGGATCACGATCTTCTTTACTACGTGGCCAGTTCAAGGCCAGTCCGGCCCCTGTGAGCCTGTTATCAACTGATAATATAGTCAGTTAATCAATTTAGAATCCCAAAGGGTGATTTACAGAACTTGAAGTTTAAGATAAGAAAAAATTAAATTCATTAATTCAGTTAATAAATCATTGTGTGGGATGGAGAGATGATGCTCAAGGGTTAAGACTATTCTTCCAGAGGTCCTGAGTTCAATTCCCAGCAAACACATGGTGGCTCACAACCATCTATAGTGGGATTTATGCCCTCTTCAAATGCAGGCATACATGCAGACAGAATACTGTATGCATAATAAATAAATAAATCTGTACAAAATAAATAAATCATTGTATGATAACATAAGCAAACTTCATGAAGATAATCATGTTTCTTCAAATGAGAGGGAAAACCCACAATGCCCTGGGAAGAGAGGCACTATTTTAGGGTTTGTAAATCCCTTAATGTACAGGCTAATAGAGGCCAGCTGGACTCTTCTGTCTGCTTCTGCATCCAATTTGTTGCCACATGTGTTTTGGCTGAACTATATGATGAAAATTTGGCCTCACAAAGAAATGTAGTTGGAAAAGGAAGCAGTGTTTTAATGGCCTTTGCAGATAATTATGGATATCTTCTTTGATAGCACCCCAAAAATGACATATGGGCTATATGTTCATTATAATAATATGTAATCTGAAAGCTGTTAATAAATGTTTTATTCCATTGCCCTAAAATCCATTGATTTATCTTGTACCATAAATTGACTTTTAAATTATGTACAATTTTGACTTTGTACACCCTCTGAAAAGGCTTGCAATTTTGAGATCTGTTGAAATAAACCATAAAAATGTAGAAAACTGTAGGAGTTTATTAAAAAAATATAACTAGAAGCATCTTGGGTGCAGGAATTATCTACACGGGATTTTGCTCTTTTGAACAAGTGGTCTCCTCTACCAGCTGAAGAGCATGAACCCGAACAGGCTGCATACATCCCAGGATGGACAGATGCCAAGTGTGCCAGGTGTTGGATCCAGCTGCCTAGGCCCTGGGCTCAATTCATCAAGGAGAAGCGCCACATCAGAAGGCAGCCTCGATCGCCCAGCCACAGAGCCAGGGGAAGGGCTGCCCACAGAAGGAGGCTGCCTTGAGCAGTCCAGGGCACTCCGGCTCCATCCCTTGAAAAGGGCTCCCCCTTGCTCTCATCACAGACCCATGGCAGGGAGCCTCGGGCCTCCCCACATCAGAGTCGCCAGGTAAAGTAGGCGCATGTCCCTCTTCAAGGAGGCTCCCAACCCAGCTCCACTGCCCTGTGGAACCTGAGCTGCCAGGCCCAGACAGGCTTGCTTTCTGGCCATGGGCTGGCCTTACATAACCAGCCAGAGGAACAATGCCCACCTCTGTCCAGGTCATCCATAACAGCGCCAAAAACAGCTCAGCCAAACCAGGAGGCCCAGGAGCCAACACCATACACACCACCTGGGAGGCCCAAGGCCGCTGTGAATGTCCACAACCACACCTACCCTATGGCATACAAGACATCACAAGATGGCCAGGCCAGAGATGAGGCAGGGAGTGGATCACAGAGGGAGCCGTGTCGTTCTCAGAGCTCACATCAAGTCCTGTCCAAGGCGTATCAGGGGATGCTCAGAACAACACAAAGGCTCGTTTCTGGGGGTGTCTGACATTCCCAGTTGCTCTGTGCTTGTGGGCGCTGCATCCTTGCCCATCACAATAACTATAGTGGAGGTTTATCCACTTTATGGAGGATACTGAAGGTCAGAATCCCTCTTATTTGCCCCAGGCCACACAGGTAGGTGGGGAGGAGGGCCAGAATTCCAAGCTGGCTTTCTAATGCAGGCACATTACTGCCCTCCACGGCTTGGCTCAGTGGTGCCCAGTCCTTCACCCTCCAAATGGTTGTCTACAGGGCCTCTGGGTGCTGCACATTCAGGGAGGAAGGGAAGGGAAGCTCCCAGCTGGCTCAACTGCCTCAACCAGCACCTCAGAGGCATCGTGTCCCACCGTGGGCTCGGCCTTATCTGCCTGGTGTCTTATTCTCACAGCTGCATCAGCTACATCCAGGACAGAGCCCTTTGCACCTCACCGATATCTGGCACATAGCGGGCACTCTCTATGTGTTGGGGGTACTAAGGCATGGCCCCCACCTCTCTCCACGACCACTCCGTGGGCAGACCGATTGGAAGCCAGGAGCCCTGGAAATATTGAGGAGTAGGAGTAGCGAGAAAAGGTGAGGAGAACCGGGGAGAAGCACTCCTTCCGGTAGAACCAGGCCCCCTTCCCCCCACCCCGCTCCACCCCATCCCACTCCCACTATCCAAGCCCTCTTAGGAGGCTCCTCCCCAGAGGGGAGGCCAGAGACCAAGGGAGACCCACAGAGTCTGCTCCCACAAGCCACCTCTCCAGTTCTTCTCACAGGAAAGCCACAGAAGACAGGACTCAGACTGACAAAAGAAAGACACCGAGTGTGGGGTTCTGGATGTCACCCTTCTGATGTCTGCTTGTCTCCCCACACCCGTAGAGTTTCCTGCCCCAGGTTGGCCTCTATCCTCACAAACAACAGTGAAGCCCTCCCTCTTCTTTGGAGCCTAACACTTGAATTCAAAGGCTGCCTTCTTCAGCACATGAGCTGTGTGTCCCTGGGACAATTATCTCCACTGCTCTGAACCCTCAGAATCCAGGCCTCTTGCTTGTTTCTGTGCTCTGACTCTGAAACCAGACTACCCAGATCCAACGGCCAGCTCTAATTCCTTGCCTGCCCTCAGCTTCGGTGTCTTTATCTGTAAAGTGGTGGTGATAATGGTACCTGCCCTCCTAACAGCGTTACCGTGGGAATTAAATGAGCTAGTTTATGAAATGTGCCTACAGCAGTCTCCAGGCACAGTTAGCACCCACTGGATGCGAACTTTCATTAGAAAGAGGCCTTGGTAAGGTTCTGCAGTGTGCCACAGTGTCCATGGCACTTAATAGGAGCCCATTAAATAGAAGCCAAAATTCCTGTCACCCCACCCCCTTGACCACCATAACTGGGTCTGCTATCCCACTAGGCTGCAAGGTGCCTGGCTCTGGGCAGAAACTCAGTGGATACTTGAAGACCTCAGGATGAAGCTCTGCCCGACTGGCCAGGAGAGCGTGGATGGTCAAGAGTCTCCAGTATCAGAGAAGAGCAATGGAGGTGTTGGAGAAGCGAAACCAGAGCCGAGCAGGGAAAGGCCCAGGCGGAGAGATAAGCAGGTGAAGTGAGTGAGAAAAGGAACAGGAGAGACTGTGGCGGAGAGAGATAAGAAGGATGGAGAAGAGGCCAAGGGTGAGGAAAATGCCAAGCCCCAGGAAGAGGTACAAGGAATGGGTCTGGGCTGCGGCAGGGGAATAGTTGACCGGCCAGGGTCGCACAGTGGGGCGGGGCGGGAACCGCACAGGAACACGGAGGGAGGGATTCCAGGGTTCCTCCCAGGTCCGCCAACCCTGGGCGAGAGTGGGGTGGGGGGACCAACGACTGCAGATTGGCTAGGGCACAGCGAGGTCTGGGCTGGAGCCCCGAGGTGGGAGGTGCCTGGATCACTCCGGCAGCACAGCGGAGCAGAGGCTGCCACCTACTTGGACGACCCGAACAGCGAACAGCGGGGACGGCTGCAGGGACCATCCCGGCCGGGGAGCACACGGGAGAAATCGGGTGACGAGCACCGAGCCGTCGGGGCGGGCGGCGACATCCAGCCATGAGGGTGGTGGGGGGCGCGCGGACGGCCGCCCTGGCGCTGCTGCTCGGGGCACTGCATGGGGCTCCGGCGCGAGGCCAGGAGTACGACTACTATGGCTGGCAGGCAGAGCCGCTACACGGCCGTTCCTACTCCAAGCCACCGCAATGCCTCGACATTCCGGCCGATCTGCCACTCTGCCACACGGTGGGTTACAAGCGCATGCGGCTGCCCAACCTGCTGGAGCACGAGAGCCTAGCCGAGGTAAAGCAGCAGGCGAGCAGCTGGCTGCCGCTGTTGGCCAAGCGCTGCCACTCGGACACCCAGGTCTTCCTCTGCTCGCTCTTCGCGCCGGTCTGCCTAGACCGGCCCATCTACCCGTGCCGCTCGCTATGCGAGGCCGTGCGCGCCGGCTGCGCACCGCTCATGGAGGCCTATGGCTTCCCCTGGCCCGAGATGCTGCACTGCCACAAGTTCCCCCTGGACAACGACCTCTGCATCGCGGTACAATTCGGGCACCTGCCTGCCACCGCGCCTCCAGGTATAGCGCCGCCGCCGCCCCGTGCACCCTGATGGTCCCGCGGGCAGCAACCTGGGAACCGACAGATGCCGCTCCACAAACCCTTATTTGCACGCCCGGATAGGTGCCAAGCCCTTGCACACACAGCGCGCGCACACCACAGATGTCCCGTGCTCAGTAATTGTCTCAATTCTCCTTCCCACCTGAATGAACTTGAGGCTCTGTTCTCTCCCCACTCTGACCAGTGCCTAGTGCAGCTCACAGCATACCCGCTTCCCCAAGCTGCTGAATCCCTGGGTGTCCTGGGGGCGACCCCATAAATGCTTTATTGCCTTCCTCGTCTATACAATGCTTGTGGTCGCTCGCTAGACGGTGTCTTTGACCTGAACTGCAGGCGCGCCCAGACAAGCACTTCTCCCTGACGAAAAGGGAACTGGGAAGAGGCGGGTGGTTAGGGAAGAGCTGAGGACCCTACGTTTCTATGCCTGGAACCCCAACTTCTCCAGTTCCTAGTCTGGGTATCTTTGGGGTACTTAACTTTTCTGAGCCTCTTCTCCCTGACAGTAAAGCCCCAGCCCCTTGAGCTCCCAAGTCCTACCTCCAGCCGGCACCTTGGTGCCATTGCTGCCATGACTGATTTCTGCTTGATCTCAGCTGCTCTTTCACTGTGCTGGTTCTCAAAACTGCCCCAAGGTTGGAGGCCACACCTCCTCCTCCTTTCTCCAAGAATGCAGGTCCCCTTCCAAACTAGCCTAGGTCCCTAACACTCCACCTTGGGTGACACCCAGCAGTCAGTCTTTGCCTGGGCAGCTAGCATGGCTGGAACAAGCAAAGCTCCATTCCCCTTTTCTTTCTCTCCACTCCCCAAAAAGCAGCTGGGCCCCTCCTCACACCCCTGCAGCCCATCTCTCAAAGCTTATGTTCACTGCTTAGTCCTAGAATGCTCTCTCTCCTCCTTCTCCCTCTCCATGGAGTTCTGGGAGAGGAAAGTCCCTGTGCTGGGGGCTGAAAGTCGCAGGCAAGCAGGAATAGAGCCAGTCAAGCAAGAAATCCACAATCCCCAGAAGTCCCCACAGGTTCCTTTTACGGTTTCTTTGGAGCCCAAACAAGAACAGCCCGAGAAATCAGGAATCAGGCTCAGAACCGGGCCTGGCCCTGCTTTGCTACACCACGATCCTCTCTCCCTGAGAGGCTTGCTCACCTGGAGGCAGGCACAAAAGGGAACACAAACAGAGGTCAGATGGGGGCAGGGCTGGACAATAGACAGGCTGTAGAAAGGTGTATGTGTGACCGACAGATGACATTCAGATGCTTCACATAAAAACGAGTCGAGTGGGCTTTCTTTGAGAAATTCTAAATTAATGCTGTTTTGCTCTGCTGACCACCCATGTGCCTGACCTCCGCAACACATCCGCCCTGGCCACAGAGCAGGACCACAGCCATGAGCCCTAAGCTTTGCTACCTTCATTACTCATATTACACCTTGTTCCTTCGCTGTAAGTAAGGCAGCATCCACTTCACAAGCAGAGTATTAGATGGGATAAAATTCAGAACACAGTGCATGGTCTGGTGGCCGCTGCCGTAGGGAAACAATGCCCCCCTCGCCATAGTGTCCCTACACTATACAATCTCTAGAATTGTCACAGCCACTCAGTCATTGCCACCATCCCATGTCTGGGTAGGAATCACAGAGCAGCTTTTGTGAGGAGGGAGGTTGTTGGAGGAGACTGTGCCGTTCCAGCTGTTTGGGATTCCACCCACTCTGCTCTCTCTCTCTTCAGTGACCAAGATCTGTGCCCAGTGTGAGATGGAGGACAGTGCTGACGGCCTCATGGAACAGATGTGCTCCAGCGACTTTGGTGAGTATGGGCTTTCAGGACCACGGCCCCGACACTGCCCCTGCAGCCTGGTTCAGAGCCAACCCCATGTTGAGAGAGCTGAGAGAGGCCTCCATGGCTGGGCTGGCCTTTTTAAGGGATGCAAGCTTAGCCAGAGATGGATGGGACCCTCGAAGGACACAGGACCCCAGGATAGGAGAGTCCCCTGTCTGCTGGAATCTCTTCTGAGTACCCAGTGTTCCTCTGGCCAAGATGGGTTGTGACCAACTTTCCCCATTGCTTCATCTTGGACCCTTCCTATCCTGGGACAACTGAAATAAGCCAGTTAGGACCAAGCTCACTGTGAGCCACAGATTTCTGCATGTGATCTTTGCAAAGTTCGTTCTGTTTTGTGTCCTAGCCTCCTCATCTATAAAAATAGGAGAAAGAGCAATGATGAAATCCTGACTTAGAGAGTCTTTATGATGGTAGCCTCTTTGGAAAGAAAATGCTATTCTAACTGCAGAGGGCAGAGCAGGGAGGGAAAAAGGAGAAGAGGTTTTAGGCCAATTCCCTTTCTGAGTGGGCAGAGTTATTCTCTGGCTTCTTGAGAGACAGAGACTAGCTGCAGGAGCGTGAAGCTGGCTAGAGGGCCCTCAGCCAGGATTCATGACCTTAGCTGTATTGGGTCTCTGTGGCCACTTGTGAGTGACCTGGGTGATGACTCAAGCCACAGGCCTGGACTTTACCTCCCTACCCTAAACATTCACTCACACTCCTACACATACCACAACATACTTCCACACAGACACACAACATACGTTCTGTGCCCACACTCCTCTCTCTCTCTCTCTCTCTCTCTCTCTCTCTCTCTCTCTCACACAAACACACACANCTCTGTGTCCTCACACAGTGTCTGCCTCTTGGAGCGTTCTGTGCCCACACTCCTCTCTCTCTCTCTCTCTCTCTCTCTCTCTCTCTCTCTCTCACACACACACACACACACACACACACACACACACACACACACACTCCTAGAAATCCTATCAGAACACCCCCCAAAGGATAGCAGAAACCAGTAACCCTGCATCACAAAGACGTTCTCCAGATGGGCAGCTGCCACCCCGAGAGGGGACCCCATCTCTGAAGACCCTCCCCCCAGCATGAGTGTTATGAGCACTCTGGTTCTGAAGCTGGGTGGTCTTAATGGGATTTGGGCTCCAGAACACAGGTAGGACACACCCTTCCCATGCCTATGTCGCCCTTCTGTCCTTTGAAGCGAAAAACCTGGCCACAGTGTCCATAGAAGGCCAGCGCTCAGGAGTTTCAAAAACATGGATGTAACCTCATGAGTCCTGCCGTCCAAGTCCCACACCTCAACAGGCTCCCCAAGAGTGCCCTGGTATCGACTTAGGGCTCCTGCTGATCCCAGCAAAGGCGATACTTTCCCGACCACCCCTTGCCCTCCTTTCCACAGTGGTCAAGATGCGCATTAAGGAGATCAAGATAGACAATGGGGACCGGAAGTTGATTGGAGCCCAGAAGAAGAAGAAACTGCTCAAGGCAGGTCCCTTAAAGCGCAAGGACACCAAGAAGCTGGTCCTGCACATGAAGAATGGCGCCGGCTGCCCCTGCCCACAGCTGGACAGCCTCACCGGCAGCTTCCTGGTCATGGGCCGCAAAGTGGAGGGGCAGCTGCTGCTCGTGGCCGTCTACCGCTGGGACAAGAAGAACAAGGAAATGAAGTTTGCAGTCAAGTTCATGTTCTCCTACCCCTGTTCGCTCTACTACCCTTTTTTCTATGGGGCAGCTGAACCCCACTGAAGGACCGTCCTCCTTGCCCTAGCCAGGCAGCTGTGCCTTGCCCTCTGTCCCTGCCCACCTGGCCCCACCCCAACTCCCAGGCTAACCCAGCCCCTGGCAAAGGTGGCTTCGTGCAGCTACTACTTGCTCAGGCTCCCTCCTTGACTAAAGGGTCCTGGAATCCTGGGGTCTATTGGGGGCGCCCACTCTCAAGGGAGGGACTTTCTCTTCTGGGGGAAGCCCAGAAAGCAGGCAGAGGAGAAAACCGTGAAGGAAGGATGCAGGGCCTCCTGCAGCCTGGGGAGGAAGTTTCCAGGAAGAACAGAGGGACCTGAGGGGACAGCTTTCCCCCCTACAGGCCCTTTATGTGTCACTACAGGCCTCCAGGTCCTCCAGCCACACCCACTCCTCCTCTGGAGCCTGCTGGACAGGAGTGCGGCTCAGCAGCTTCAGGCGTTGCCCCACGAGCTTGCCTCCGGCTCTCGCCTCAGCACCCCACACCTTCTGTCCCAAACCCGACAATAAATTATTGCTACTGCTGTGAGACCACTGGTTTTAGACTACAGGTTTGGTTCTTAATATTTTTTTAAAGTTTTTAATTAAATAAAAGAAAATTGTTGCTTTGTATCAGTTAATTTCTTTATCCAATAGCTCTGAAGAGGCCGGGGCTAGGGAGGTTCAGATGACATTGAGCAAGGGCCCATCCTAAGCCACTGACCTCCTTGGAAAGTCTAAGAAAGGCAATGTTCTCCAAGGACACAAGGGCAGGGTCACCCTCACCTCCCAACCACTAAGTAAGGAACAGAGATGACCACCCTTTTGTCCCTAAGGAGGGGCAGAAGTGCCAAGCTCCCCAACCTGATCCCACAGTCAGAAGACAGTCCTACTCGGCAGTTCCTGGTCAGAAGCGTCTAAGAAGGCCACAGGTAACAATGTCACTTCTCCCCTGGGGTTCCCGGAAACTCCTGGGCACTGGTCCTGACATACGGGTGACAGATACTTTAGATTGACACTTCTCTAAGCATGCCCAGGGCCAGCAGCACCTGTTATCCAGGAACTAGCTAAAAACACAGAATCTCAGAGGGCTAAAGAATGCCTGCCACTCAGAGAGAGAGTACTTGCTTGGGAATTTGGACACTTGGGCTCCACCCAAACTTGCTGTAATGGAAACTGCTTTGTTATTATTAGAATATTACTGGGGATCAAACCCAAGAATCTGCATTTTGACACATAAACCTTAGCCCATCTACAGAGCGGTTAACAAACACTGGGCCCCATTCCCACGCAATGTAAACAGGACCAAAAAAAAAAAAAAACCAGGGTTTTGCCACCTAGTGGCATGTGGGATCTGGGAGCTATTGCCAGGACAAAGAAACCTAAGCGGGGAGGGGGAGGCCTGGGGTCCACACAGCAACTTTAAGGTCCAAGCTCGGGAATGGGAGAATGCTTAGAGGTGAGCAGTCACTGTCATGCGAACGACCGGCATCTGGAAGGAGCTCACTGTGGGGACAGGTGGGGTCCCTCAGCAGATGTGAAAAGATCAGACAGATGTCCACAGAGCAGGGAGCAGGCACCCTGAGAGCCTTTCCCACCAGAAGTAGTCGAGGCCTGCTGCTCCTCTTAATGCAGTGGCCACCCGGGGAAGGAGGACTCTGCCAGCTCTGGAAGTGTACTCCCTAGGGAAGATGTCACCTGGGAAAACAGAGGTGGCAGCATGGCCAGAAAGGCCACTGGCAGGAACTAAGGGGGGCCAGATGAAATGCCATCCATAGGGGCGTCACTAGCAGGTGGCCTGACCGCTTGTCCATAAATCACCTCTGGGCACTCAGGTGGCCTGTGCCCAGGCAGCAGAGGCCTAATTGTGCCTCCTCAGTGAGAGAAGGCTGCTGCCACCCACCCTGCCCAAACCCTGCCCAGCATGCCCAGATCCCTGAATCTGCCCCTTGTCTCCCAGCCTCCTGCTCTAACCAAATATTTACAGGCACTTCTTTCGTCCACCAGGCGAGATTATTTTTCCACCAAGCACACAGGACTCTGGCCACCTCTGGCTGAAGTACAATGCTGAGCTCTGTGGTTGGAGAGGGCTCCCTCAGCCCATTCCAGGGAGCCCAGGAAGGCTCTCCCCACCACTCCAAAAAAGGGACCTGGCCCTGTGCCCCACCTATTCTGTTCTTCCCTGCCTAGACTCTCTTCTGGAATGGAGAGAAATTCTCCCCAAGACCAGGGAGCTTCTGCAAGGCCCGGGCCAGTTTTCTTTACCCAGTCCTGCTGGTTGCAATGATTTTCCTCCCAGTGGACAGGATCTCACACCTGGACTCAAGGACCAGCGAAGACAAGCCTCTGATGCATGACTAGAACTAAATCCCCCAGGCACATAGGACCTCTCCACACAAAAGGTCTAGAGGTATAGTATGGATGCCACTAGTTAGTTCCCGGCCACTTAGCCCCAAAATAATCATACAGAAACTGTATTATTTAAATCACTGATTGGCCCATTAGCTCTAGCTTCTTATTAGCTAACCATACATATTAATTTAACCCAACTCCATTAATCTGTGAATTACCACGTGGCTGTGGCTTACCAGGAAAAGTTCCAGCGTGTTTCCAGCGAGGCTACATGGCTTCTCTCTGGCTCCACCCTTCTTTCTGCCAGCATTCAGCTTAGTTTTCCCCGCCTAACTCTGTTCCCCTATAGCTCTGCTATAGGCCCAAAGCAGTTCCTTTATTTATCAATGGTAATCACAGCATACAGAGGGAAATCCCACATCATAGAGGCAGACAGGTGTACATCGGGGCTGTCTGAGGCACTAGGCATCACAACACAGTTCTCTTCCCAATTCCCATGCTCTTTCAGACAGCAAGGCATAGCGCTAAGTCAGGAACCTCCATCCCTCCGGAGCAGGAGAGCAGCAGGCAAGCAGGCCCAGCTGGTAGACTTCTATTCCCACGCCAGGCCAGAAGTCATATGACCTACTTGCAAGGGCGCAGAGGAAGTCAAGTTTTCACCTGAATACACGAAGTTCTCCTACAAAACAGGAGCCCACACACTCAGGGTGGGTGAGGGAAAGGCAGTCCAGTTCTGGCCAGGTGACAATGAGTACACACACGGCCTCCTCCCCAGGATGGCAGAGTGCTGTCAGGTGCATGACAGACACCTGGATGTAACACACAGATGCAGATGGTTGTTAGTGGGTATTCATATTTTTATTAACCCAACAATGCCTGCTCAGTAAAATTCCCAATTCTTTTTTATATTTATTTTTATTTCATTTTCATGGGTGCTTTGCCTGCACGCATGTTTGTATGAGAGATTTGGTTCCCCTAGAACTAGGGTTACAGGTAGTTGTGAGCTACCATGTGGGTCCTGGGAGTTGAAGCTGGGTCCTCTGGCAGGAAGTCAGCACTCCTAACCACTGAGCCATCTCTCCAGCCCCCTGATTCTTTATTCAACTGAGATACATGACTGACAAGAAGGCAGAGAAAAGCTTAATTCTTACCTAAAAGCCAGAATTATGGAAACTACATTCGGAGGTTTGTTTACTATAAAAAAAAATATACCCCCTAGGTGGCATATAAGCCAATATTGAGGAAAGATACCTACTGTCGCCAAGGTCATGGTGAGTAGCAGGCACTACTCAAAGCAGTTTTGCATTTTTTAAGATTTTTTTATGTATATGGTGCTCTATTTGCATATACACCTGCACACCAGAAAAAGGGCATCAGATCCCATTATAGATGACTGTGAGCCACCAAGCGGTTGCTGGAATTGAACTCTGGACCTCTGAAAGAGCTGCCAACACTCTAAACCCCACACTTCTGCATTCTAATGCAAACCCTCCAGCAGCAGTTTTGAGATCAGATTTCACAGAATAGCCCCAACTGGCCCAGAACTCCACTATGTAGACTAACCTGGCCACAAACTCAGAGAGATCCACCTGCCTCTGCCCCCAGGTGCTGTGATTAAAGGTGTGTGTCACCACCACCCAGCAAGTGGTAACATTTTAGTAATAGTGACTACAGTTACTTAAAGTCCATGTTCCAGTAGCACAACATACATGGTGGTGCTAGATTGGACCCCAAAATCCTAACCATTACCCAGGACTTTATTTTTTCAAGACAGGGTTTCTCTGTGTAGCCCTGACTGTCCTGAAGACCAGGCCGGCCTCAAACTCACAGAGATCCTCCTGCCTCTGCCTCCCAAGTGCTGAGATTAAAGGAATGGAACACCACCACCTGCTTTACCTAGGACTTCTTAAACACTAAAGAAATGTGTGCTTGCTTCCAGGCAGATATGTAAAATGGGTATATAAATCAAACATTTACTTGTAAGCCATAAATCTATTTCAAAATAATCCTTTGGCATACACACACCGCTTACTAAGGATGAAAGCAAATCTGCACATAATGGAACAAATGCTTGCATTTACATAAGGAATTAAACCTTGGCTGTTTGTAGGAAGAACAGCACTTTCTGAGATGGTCAGTTTTGATTTTAGAACCAATGCTGAGAATGCTGTTCTGCATACACACACACAGCACAAAATGGCAGAAGTTATGTTTAAAGACATTTCATAAACTGTTTGAAATTCTATTCTGATTTATGATCCAAACCAAAATCCACTAAACCATTTTTAAGAAACTGATGTTAGTGACTGTCTTCTTTTTAAATTGTTACTTGTGCTACAGTATATGTGGAGGCCAGAGAATTGGTTCTCTCCTCCCACCTTGTTGAGGCAGGGTCTCTGGTTCATGCCAGGCTGCTGTGTGCTCCAGGGCAATTCTCCTCTATTCTCCTACCTCCTTTAGAAGTGTTAAGATTACAGATGCACATCTGACTTTTTAACATTGGTTCCAGGGATCAAATTCAGGTGCCCAGCCCATGTGGCTAGGGCTTTGACCTGGTGAACCATCTCACCAGCCCCCAAACACTAATTTCTAAAAATCAAATATTCCAACCTAATGCAAACCAAAGACATATTAATTTGATAGTCACACACTGAAGGATCAAATATTAAGTCCTTGTTTTCTGTAAACCATTATGTTCCTGCAAGAGCAGGAACTAGACGTCATCCCACGGCTGTGTGGCACGAAGGGCCGCACAGCACACAGGGCGCATGCTGTGTAGCGCAGGGCAGGACAGTGCTCCATCTTCATTTACAAGTTTGATTTTGAGTTAATTTTTGGTTGATCAGTGTCAAACACCTTTTGCTGTTACCAAACTTTCCACAACCCCGCATGCAGTTGCAGGGCGCCACATGGAGCCACAGCCTATAGTTTACAAATCTGAGGACTAAGCCAGGTGGTGGTGGCACACATCTTTAATCCCAGCACTCAGAAGGCAGAGGCAGGGGGATCTCTGTGAGTTCAAGGCCAGTCTGGTCTACAGAGCTAGTTCCAGGACAGCCAGGGCTGTTACACAGAGAGATCTTGTCTCAAAAAAGAAAACAAACCAAATAAACAAAAGAAAAAAAAAAAAAACACTATTTACTACCTTCTATAGAGGTGGGTCTGAGATCAGTTATGGGCACAAACAACTGTGACAACCAGAAGTTGCTCTGATGACACGGCCAAGGGCCTGGACAGAGGCAGAGGAGCCAGCAGGACCCACCCACCCCAGGTCCCACCCACCCCTACTGTAATCCAGCCTCAGGTCTCCACAAAGCAAGCTCACATCCCACAACTATACAGCCTGCTGGAATCCTGGCTAAAGTTCACTCCTTGGGTAATCTCATGTGGGGGGGTGTTTGCTGCTGGAATGTGTGTGGCGGGAGCCCAGTGTCCCAGCCCAGACAGCAGTCTGTGCTGGAGCCCCAAGAAGGCTTGCGGCCAAATGAACCCAGAATCCCAGCCACCAGCAGTGCCAGGGAATGGAATGTGCTGCTGGGGTGTTGCTGGCAGGAGGCGGGGTCACTGGGTGCTGAGGAAGGTAGGGGCTCCCATCACAAGGTCACCTCTGTTCTGCTAGGGACTGAAGGGAACCGGCAGTGCTTAGTGGGCAGACCCTTCCTGTTAGTGCAGTGGTTAGCTCTTTAGAGAGTGGGGACCAGAATGTGAGGGAGCCGCCCAGAATGTGACCTTTACCCACGCTTCTTGGCCAAAGCTGCTAAGAACACCTGCAGCGCAGTCCCCATTCCATGTTGGGTGGGTCACTTAACCTCCTGGTGCCTCTATTTACCCATTTAAAACACCCACCAATTCAATGAACCCGTGGAGCTGTGGGACACTAAAATGAGCTACTAGCTGAGCTACTGACGAGGCACGCTGCCTGGCAAAGTGGCCCATGAACAGGGCCAACTGTGGAAACACAGACCTCTGAAACGAGAATGAAAATAGGGCTTCATTTGGCTTCAGCCCCAAAGGCTACAGAAGACCCCAAAGTCATCGCCAGTCTGTTCCAGGTCTGCCAAGATTTCCCAAAGGCATCAACACACCAGACCACAGAAGCCTCAACTGGAGCCGAGCTGGAGCCAGGCCTGCAGACCTGCCCTGCCAGGTGCCAGGACTGTCACCTGGCTATCTGTCCCCTGCTCCTGGAAGCCCAAGATCAAACTGGCATGTAGCCAATTCCACAAAGAGCAAGCTGTCATTCGACTTTGAATTCTCTGTATCAGGGGCTCAACGGGGACACTGCCACCAAGTCCTGCCGAACCCTGGTGTCTTTGCTCTCTAAGTGGAACTGCATTCAAAGACAGCGTCCCTCGCCTGTTCTCACTCGCACCTCCAGGAAACAGAAAGGGCAAAACCCATTTTCTCACATCTGTGACCACACCCGATAGCCAGCCTTCCTGAGCAGTGACAGTCACCTGTCAACAAGAAGGCATCAATTGTTTCAAACTACACTGGCTCTCCTTGACACTCTGCTCTGAAAAATGATTTAAAATTATCCTCTGGCTTAAAAGAGGAAGCAAAAAGATGACGACTGTAAGGACAGACAGAGGTACGTGCTTTGTCTGAAGTTTGTAGGTGACAGCATGCAGGAGGTCTGTGGGAGGTGGGGCTGGCTTACCCCACTGTTGCTGGGCACTACCATCTTACTGTGAGGAAAACAGTGCCTACTTGGGCTTGTCACCAGCACTAACACAATGTGTGCAGTGCCCAGCACCCAGCCTAGCTCAGATCACAGGGGCAACCTGCACCTCACACCTACCTCCAAGCAACCTCTCCTGCCAGCTCTCAGCCTCCCGCAGAGCTGGCCCTTTCTGACTTTCTCAGGGGGAATTAGCTAAAACCTTTTCATTGTTTAATATTTAAACAATGAAATATTAAAAATATTGTTTAATATTTAAATTCTGGTCCCAACCTCAACCCAAGACCCTCAGCTGCTCGCAGGACAAAGCCTGGCCTTTCTGTTTACAAGGCACAGCTTTCCACTGGGCCTGGCTCCCTCACACAGGCACTACCAGGCAGTGTGCAAAGACACACCCCACAGCCCACCCTTGGCAAGTGAAGACCGCGAACAGCATAGGAAACCCAGGTCTCCACTCTGATGCGACAGTCGGCACGAGGACAGGACAAAAGCAAAAGCTTGGGGCCTTTTATTGACAATTCCCCATACAGAGCTCCTCTCCACTGCTCTCCAGTATAAATAAGCACGGAGGTGAGGTTCCCTCCAGGAAAGGGGTACACTTCACCAGCTTGGTCCCCACTGACAACCCTCACTGCTGTGTATGGCTCATCAGTAAAGAGGGCTTCAGCCGGGAGTCACTCACCCCACACCCAGCTTCCACCAAGCCCATGCTTAGGCCACACAAACAGTTCTCCTGCGATAGTGCAAGGCCTGCAGAGCAGCCCTAAGGGAGAGCCGTGAGTCTACAGACGGGTCTCAGGCAGAAGCCCTCATCTTCACCCCACCTCTGGGCTGCATGCTCCCAAAAACCGTGAAATAAATAAATAAATACTTTAAAAAGACAGGGCAGCTCCAGTGGAGGGGGCCTGAGCCAGCTCATGGCTTAAAAAGAGGCACAGGGCCCCTTGGCAGATCAGAGGGAACATAAAATTGTCCATGTGACCTTATCCCACAATGGACACTGTACTCCGGAACAGCCATGGACTCTAAGAACCAGCCCATCAAGGTCCAATACCTTCCTGGACCTCAAAGGCCAAGGGCTTTCAGAATCTCTGCTCCACTCCCCTGGCCTCGCACTCTATGGGACAAGGGCTAGGGAAAGGTGGCAGTGAGAGAGGAGGGATGCCCAGACCCGGAGCAGAAGGAGTGATGTGAGGGTCCTCAGCCATCCCAGCAGGGCTGAGACACCAGAAAATCATGGCAGACAGTATCTGTAGGCAGAGCTTCCCCATGCTGCCATCCACTTGACACTGTGGGGCTTGGCCAGAACCCTCATGTACACGCTCGTCTGGGTACTTGGCAACTCCAATCCTGTCTCTAGAAAACAAGAGATCCTGAGGCTGTTCAAAGGGCAGAGTCAGGCCATGGTGCCCCAAGTCCTCCTCCAGGTTCTCTGGGGCTTAGAGGCCCAGTACTCAACAGGAACGAACCTCTTTTCCCCACCTCAGAGTCCAGATGAGAGCAGGCTATGCTCAATTCTGCCCTCTGGTGGACATTCCCTGGCCAGTCCTGAGTCATCAGCACGGGAGAGCAGGGCAAACAGCGCCAGGGGTTCCTCTCCCTGTGGGACTCAGAGCATCACCAGCCCAGCTGAAGGCAACAGGGGAAGGACAGGGAGGACCTAGCTGTCGGGCTGCATTTGCCCAGCATACGCCTCAGAGGACCAGGGTTGGGAGAGTAGTGTCTGCTGCTGGCCCCAGGAGAGTGGGAGCCCAGCCTCTCTTCTCACTTGCTCAAGGTCTGATTACAGGAGGCACACACAAACACAGTCTCTCTCTGGGCTTCAGGAGCTGAAAAGAAAGAAGAACGCGGTGAGACGGTTCTTTGTACCCTTTGGGCTCAAGGCGCCAAGTACTGAATTAGCCTCCCCAGTCCTTAGACAGACCACCCACGGCCCAGCCTGCACCCTCCCTGACCCAGCTCACTCCCTGCCCTCAGACACGCTGGAGCACTGGGGCTCTGATGCCAACAGCCGCCTCTCCAGGTGTTCCGTGCATTGGAAATTCTTCTGGCATCCACAAAACACTTTTGTAAAGCTTTTTCTTTTTTTCTAAATAAAATACCAGAGGAAATTTTCCCTAAACATTTTAACGGTGGTTAAAAATCTCTGGGTGGTAAGATTACAGGATCACTTTTCTCTTCCTTTTTTCTTTATAATAATTTCCAAATTTTATAGTTAACCAGCATGTGCTACTTGTAAGATTGGAAAGAAAAAAGCTTGCCCAACACTGCAACACACCACAGGGCAGGAAGTGAAATATAATCCATTTTCAAGAACACGAATGCACATTCGTGCCACCTACATGCCAGTGGCAGACAGGCCTACCCCACCAACCTGCCCGGAACACACGAGCGTTTTTCTTCCTTCTGCTGTTCCACAGGCTTTATTTACCACAAACATATACAGCTTTTAGGAGAGGAAGAGAAATCATTCTGATTTTTGTTAAAAATGTTCCCAGGTGGTCTCCTCTGGAAGGAAAGAGGGCCCCAGGGGAGCTACCCTCACTCCTTTCCCAAGGCAGCCTCCCTAGCCCACTCCTACAGCCCTCACCTGTGGCCCCCATGGAGGACTTGGGCACCTTGAAGGAGCAGCACCGAGAGCAGAAGCTGTTCCCACAGTTGCTGCAGCTCCGCTGTGGACAAGAAATGTTAACATGAGATGGAGCCCACCCTCGGGCACCTGACACCCCAGTATCTGCTCCCTCCTATCGTCCCATCCTGTACAACTCAAGAGGGGCCTCAGTGGAGTGGGAACAAGACAGGACCAAACATCCAACAGAGGCTGGTAAGGGTGTGGGCCTGAAGCGGGAAGATGCACTGACCCCCTGTGAGCTAAGACTTAGAATTCACTGACGGCTCTCCTGAGTCTGGTAGAAGAACGGCCACAGCACACTGCCCCAGGCACACAGCAGCAGACTTACCCTCTTCTTCAGCACCGAGAAAGTGGCGGCACAGCCTGCACAGTTCCCTGAGAAACAAAGGGAACAGCTCAGCTATGACCCAGCCCAGAACACTCTGCCCAAACAGCTCTCAACTCTTTTGAGACACTTAGGACCCCAGCCTGGCACAGCCCAGCATCTCAGCTGGGTGCAGAGAGCAAGGTCTGGATTCAGAATAAGAAAAAGTGTTCATCTCTAGGAGTAGCTTCCTTCAGGCTACCCACCCCCCTCCCCCACCCCCAATCCCAGGCTTAGCAGATTGTCAAGGAACACCTAGAGCACACAGAGACTCTCCTCCCTGCAATCTAGCCAAGCCATCAGGGACCTGACTCAGGTGTCCTCAGTGAAGCCCACCAGACATGACCCTTCCAAATATTCCCTTACAAACAGCTGCACACAGCTGAGGGGCAGACAGGCCTCCAGAAATGCCCACTCCTGCTTTTTGTCATCAGAAGATTACAAGAGGAGCTTGAAACCACAGGGACCTTCCACAATGATATGGAGGGCAGAACTCTCACGCAGGAACACACACTTTCCTAAGTCACCAAGTGTAACGAAGCAGAGCAGCTTCAGACAGTGGCAGAACAGCCAACAGTAGCTCAGATGGTAACTGGCAGTCAAGGGGTGGATGTAAGGAGAGATAAAAGATGGGAGAGAAGGGTTCTGGGGTCTGTTACCATCTGGCAGGGCAGCAATCAGTAGCAGAGGGCACGGCTGTGACATGTGGATAACATGTCTGACCATGACAGTTCCAAAGCTCCTTCCCAGTCCAGCCAGGATAACCCACAGCTCTTGCTAAAAGACTCTCTGGGATCAAGGAAGGAAGACTATGGAACCAGGGAGACCATGGCAGAGAGAGTCCCATGTCTGAGGCAAACATCCCTTTGTTACTTCTGGGCCCAGAGGATCTGCCTGCCCCGTCCCATCCACCTGAGAATGAGTGTGTTTAAGGCCCTGGGCCTGGAGTGTCTACCAGGGCCAGAAGTTAACACAGACAAAAGGGATCCTGAGTGCCTAGGGTACTGACACACAGAAGAAAAGAGCAGGTCCAGAACACCTAATCCTGAAAAGACAATCACTAGTCAGGGGCAGGAAGGCAGACAATTCCTAAAGATAAATCCAGGGATTTCCCCTCCCTCAAACTCACTAAACTGGAATTCACAACTCAAGGCCATATTGGCCCTCAACCACCAGCTAATCCAGGCTCTCACCAGGACTTCATCCGGCTCTCAGGGATCCAGATCAGAGCCTGGTCCCCAAGCTGGGCTCAAAGACCCAACCTTCAAGCTAAGTCCTTGACCCACCCACAACCCCAAGCAAACAAAGACTAACCAAACTACAATGTTGGCTACAAGTGACCTCAGAAAACCCCCATACCCAGAAGAAGCAGACAGCCAGGTCACAATGAGGCACACAGGCCTAATCAGCACCGCACACGAACGACACGCAGTTACTAAGAATCTGCCTGGCCCTGTGCTCTTGCATGCATTGTCATGCCATCCACAACAACCCAACAAGAACTATCTCTTTTACAGAAGGGGAAACTGAGGCATGATTTGCTGAAGGACACTGGCTGAGCTAGTATTTGCTGTCAAGTTCTGCCGCCTTGGGAATCACGGCTCTCCGCAACCTGGGCCCACAAGTACCTTGTCTTCCTGTCAGCTAATATCACTAAGAGAGGTGGACACGAATAGACCACACTCATACATACTTGAGACATTTGCGCATTTCCCAAGGTTCAATGGACAGCTTTACAAGGGCCCACAATTCTTGGACTCTGTTCCTGTGGTCCAGGTGTTCTCCAACTCCCTAAGTCCCATCAGCCCTAGCCATACACCCCACCTTGAACCCACTCTCGGGCCATACCAAAGCTGTTGGTAGGATATCGCTTGCGGAGCCGTTCTGTGAGTCTAGACACCTTGCTGCGCAGCACCTCGTTCTTGCTGAGGAACCCGTTGTCCTGCAGGGCCAGCTCATCTTCCGCTGGGCAAGGGGTGCCCTCGTCATCCTCCTGTGGGAAGAGTTTGCTTGTTCCAGTCCTGCGCATCACTTACAACAGCCCAGGGCCTGCGTGCGGAGGCACCTAGGCATGGTGGCCCATGAAGTGCGGCACAGCTAACTCGGCAACCCCGTCCAGCCCAGCCCTGCCCCCTTCACCCTGCTCCTACTTACCAGCACCACCAGGTGGGTCTCCTGCCTCCCAGGGTGCGGGGAAGAAGAGAAAACAGAGAGAGATGGCAAGAAGGGAGGAACAGGAGAGGGCAAGGGAAGCTGTTGTGCCACCCCAAGCTCTGAGCACCGCAGTGTAAGGTGAACAGGCAGGCTCTCTGGAAGCAGGCCAGACCCAAGGAAGCTTAGAGAAGCTTGGTGTGACTCTTTTCCCGCTGGTCATATATAGTTCAACAGGAAACATGTTCTCAAAAATGTGTTCCTTACTTGGGTCATGAACAAAAATGCGTGGAATCCCTGCCATAGCTATCTCCACCCTCCCCAGACTTGAGCCTACAACCATTCCCACCCTGAGGAAACATGTAGCATCACAGCTCAGGGCCCAGGTAAACTTCACAAGACTTGCTCCTCCAACAACAGAGACATAAACAGGGGAGTTTCTACTCCAAGACAAACAGTAACGTAACAACAGCCAGAAGGCCTCAGTAACCGGAGAGGACAGGAGCGCAGGACAACAAGGAACTGCAGCATGTGACTGACATGCCTGTGTTCATCTATTGTGTGTGCCACAGCAGACATTAAGAAAGTCAGAGGACCGCTTTCCAGTGCCAGTTCCCCTCTACCATGTGGGTTCTAGGGACCAAACACAGGCCATCCAGCTTGGCAACCAGCACCTCTACCGGCTGAGGATTTTGCTAGCCCATGTGACTTGTCCAACAAGAGACAATGGCCCCTCAGCTACACTGACTGCCGCAGACTCTGAGATACTAGCAAAGCTGCAAGTCTACAGTTCTAATTGAAATCCGCCCTGTTTTAAACACTGGCTCAAAGAATTACTTTAAAGGTTCACAAGCCAAATAAAACACATCTTCAAACTAGCAATCTAAATCACTGTCTAAATCAAGGTTGCTGAACTTCCCCTGAACTAGCACTTGGCCATGCAACCTCTTTCTCCACCCTCCCAAAGGGACATCTGTGGAACTCAGTCTACAGAAAGGCAGAGGCACAGTGCAGGCACCTCCTCCAAACAAGCTCCCTGACATCATAACCTCAAGCCCATCTCCAGCCCAGGTGACAAACACCAACCCCCAACAGTGGTTTGGATAGGCACAGAGCCAGCCCTGCCCTGGGCTCCCGAGACAGATGACAGGAGCAGGAAGGGCCGGTGGCTCTCTTTCAACCAGGAAATTTCTAGCTCAGAGCAAGTTCTGGCTTCCATGTGGATGTTAGGGGAAAAAAAAAAAAAAAACAAAAAACACAGCTCTCAGCCCACCCAACATCTGGCCTGGTCAGGAGAGGGGACTGGGAGAAGGCCACCCACCTCAATTGCATCTTTGAACTCTTCGTCTGGCTCAGCCTCCTCAGCCTCTTCCACACTGCCTGGCGTGAGGTCCTAGGAAGAAAGATTCTATGGCCAAAGGGAAGGTTGGCAACACTGGTCCCTACAGGAGAGAGCCACCTGCTGAGAGCCAAAGGCTAGGATCCAAAGCCCCTGGTCCCAGCCCAAGGAAGCTGCACAGCTGCAGGAAAGGACATCCTGTAACCCCACGGGGCAGGGTCATAGAACAGGACCCCACTGGACCCATAGTAGCCAGTGGTCACAGAGCCTGCCTGAGACCCAGCTCTGTTTACTAGCCAAAAGCCCTTGGCAGCCACTCTGTGCCTCAGCCTTCCCTTGTGCCACTGGAAACACTCTCATACCCGTGCTCAAGACACGCCCCACGGGGCTTTAGAGCAACACCGGACACAGACCAAGTGCTCACACCCCACAGGGCTTTAGTGCAGCACCAGACACAGACAGACTAAGTGTCCACACCCCACAGGGCTTTAGAGCAGCACCGGACACAGACCAAGTGCTCACACCCCACAGGACTTTAGAGCAGTACCAGACACAGACTAAGTGTTCACACCCCATGGGACACTTAGTGCAGCACCAGACACAGACCAAGTGTTCAGAAAAGCCCAGGCAACTATTTCATTGTACTTTTTATTACTAGACAGGAAGAAGCTCCACAGCTCCAGCCCAGAAGTCAGGCTGGAAACAAGAGGGGGGAAAAAAGACAAACAAGGGGAAAACCCTCTTGCCAATGGCCAGACACTCACCTCTGTGGGTGTCGGGGCAGGAGTGCTGTCCAGCAGAGTGCTCCGTCCCCCGGCGTCCTGCAGAGCTGAGTTCTCACAGGCATACTCTTCCTGCTTGGGGTTCATTCGCCGCTGCAGACAAGCCCTATACTCAGACACCACTGCAGAGGGAATGAGACTAGGTCAGAGGTGACATAAAACACAGTAAGTGGGCTGTGGTGGTGCATACCACACCTTTAATCTCAGCACTGGAGGAGGCAGAGGCAGGCGGATATCTGTGCAATCAAGACCAGCCTGGTCTACACAGAGAGATTCCAAGTCATCCAGGACTACAAAGTGAGATCCTGTCTCAAAAGAAAAGAAAAGAAAAGAAAAGAAAAGAAAAGAAAAGAAAAGAAAAAGAAAAAACAAATTTCAGAAAGAACTTTAGAGGGAATTTCCCAGAAACACAGTAAGTGGTACTCCAGGAGTGTTCTCTATCTGCACCGTCCCCCTGCTACATAGAGAACTGGCCAGAGAGTCACTACAGCAAGTGATCATAAACTAAGGAAGGGTGCAGGGGACGACGATGACAAGGGGGACGGGACGACAGCAATCACCCAAGCACAGGGCCTCTCCAGCCTGCCCAGCATCCAGAAGCCAGACAGTGGACTTAGGGGTCACACAGAGATATGGCAGCTACTCCAGGTGACCACAGTGCAGGAGTGGGTGGCAATTTAGGAAAAAGACCTCTCCACACCGTATCAGTAAGTAATGATGCATCTGCCTTAAAAAGGGAGAGGGAGGGGGCTGGAGAGATGGCTCAGAGGTTAAGAGCATTGCCTGTTCTTCCAAAAGTCCTGAGTTCAATTCCCAGCACCCACATGGTGACTCACAACCATCTGTAATGAGGTCTGGTGCCCTCTTCTGGCCTGCAGACATACACGCAGACAGAATATTGTATACATAATAAATAAATAAATAAATAAATAAATATTTATTTATTTATTTATTAAGAAAAGGGGGGGAGAGGGAGGGCTTGAGATCTCTATCTAGCTCAGTGGTTAAGAGCACTGTCTGCTCTTCCAGAAGTCCTGAGTTCAAATCTCAGCAACCACATGGTTGCTGTCTCACAACTCATCTGTCAAGAGATCTGGTGCCCTCTTCTGTCACGCAGGCATACATGCAGACAGAACACTGTATAGATAATAAATACCAGGAAGAAAGAAAAGAAAAGAAAAGAAAGAAAAGAAAAGAAAAGAAAAGAAAAGAAAAGAAAAGAAAAGAAAAGAAGGCCGGGCGGTGGTGGCGCACGCCTTTAATCCCAGCACTCGGGAGACAGAGGCAGGCAGATCTCTGTGAGTTCGAGGCCAGCCTGGTCTACAAGAGCTAGTTCCAGGACAGGCACCAAAAACTACAGAGAAACCCTGTCTCGAAAATCCAAAAAAAAGAAAAAGAAAAGAAAGAGAGAGAGAGAAAAGGGAGAAGGACCTCTAATGGCAGCCACCTTAGGGAATGGTCAGCCACCCAACCCCAGCACACTCTCAGAGATATCCAGCGGGAAGCTGCCCCCTTGTGGCAAGCACACAGAAGCAGGAAGCCTAAACAGGTCCTTAGCGTGGGCCTCGGCCCAGATCTCTGGGGCTTACCTCGGAAGAATTCCACGTTTCCCAGAAAGAGCGTGCTGTTTAGAAGGGCAAGGACCCAGCAGAGGGGCAGCAGGTAGAGCATGCACACCATGCCCAGAAGAGCGCCATAGAACCTGAAGAGACAGAAAGTCCAAGATCAGAAGGGAAGGGTGGGCGCATCCAGGTGAGAAAGTTTGGGGCACAAACTGACAAGACCTGCCGATCAAACCAGTATGGAACTGCTGAGGAAGCACTCAGAAGTACCAAGCTGTTGGCTTGTCAAGTGACACCGGTAAGACCACACTGTGTCTCAAGCGGGGAGCTCACACACTTGCTTGCAGGGTCTGGGCTAGTCTAGACACGGACTTGGGCCTGAATACATTCTCCCTTGGTTCTCGAGCATGACTTCATTCACCTACAGGGTGAATGCAGGTTAAACGACATCCACCTCACTGAGTCACTAGAAAAAGACAATAAGCAGACCTCTAAGCACAGGCCTGGCACAAAGTGAAACCTAGACAGACATTAGTTATAGTCATTACTGATACAGGAAAACCTCAAAAACATGCATTCCATTTATAAAGTAAGTCATCTTTTAAGTTCATTTTTAAGACTTTTTTCAAAAAATTAAAAATGCTCACTGTAGGGCTAATAATGAAAAGAACTTACCTAACTATTTAAAAGAACACTCCCATAAATTACAATCATTAACAGTTCACATTACAAAATAATTCCAAAGACGTTGTTGCAACCACTTATGACATAATTAATGAAGAGAGAGAAATCTCATATGTAGTCTAGAGAGTAGCTCACTGGCCTAGGGCACTTTGGACTCTTGAAGAGGATCATGCTTTGGTTACCAGCACCCTTAAGATATACATGCATATACATGTAGGCAAAACATTTATATATAATACACATATATTATATATATGATTAAATAAACAAATCTAAAAATAAAAAATAAATTTTTGGTTTTTCAAGACAAGGTTTCTCTGTGTAGCTTTAGGGCCTGTCCTGGAACTCACTCTATAGACCAGGCTGGCCTCGAACTCACAGAGAACCACCTATCTCTGCCTCCCAAATGCTGGGATTAAAGGCGTGCACCACCACCGCCCAGCCAAGAAAAGAAATTTCTCATTCAATATGAAGCTAATAGGCATGAGCAGCTCCAGAAGGCAGCTACTGAACACGAGCTCAGCTCAGCTGCTACGGCAGGGTGGTGGTAGATCACACCATGAGCTACTTGCCTATTATTCAAGTACTGTTACTGTGTGCCTTTTAAAGGGCACCTAAACAAAAGCATATGTGCAGACCCACACCCTAAGACCACGGTGTGCTCTTCTCCTGAAGTGGGTGGGACAGAAGCCTTTACAAGATACCTGGCTTCACGGAGTGGGAGTAGGAGGTGGAAAAGAAAGAGCCCACTCACTGTGAGGACACCATGGGGTTCTCCCAGTGTAGTACACGGTAGGCTGACTCACAGGTACAGCACAGGCGGGTCAGGAAGGCTTCCAGTTGGATCAAGCTGCAGACACAGGAGCTTATATGAGTGGAGAGGCCCTGCCCGCTCCCAAGCCAGCCCACCCACCTTCCAGGAGCACAGAGGCTATGAAGATGCAGAAGCGGGCTTCACGGTGGCCAGTCTGTAAACACTCGTGCTAGGAGAAGATGATCTGGCAGTGTTCCAACCCATTCCAAACCCCTAGGGAGCCCCTTACTGAGGTGGCGTAGTTAAGGTTCCTGCTTTTGTTTTGTTTTAATCTTATTTATGACAATTGGGGGAGCACTTTGTAAAGTCCGTGCTCTCCTTCCACCCAAGGGCTCATTAGAGACGTGGCTGCTTCTCGGGCTGGAGCAGGGACAGTAGAAGACAGATGTGAATATCCTGGTGTGCCACACCCTAAGGAGGCACTGAAAAATGAAGGGGATATAATGAAAGAACACAAAAACCAGCTCAAAGTGGTCCCACTGGCCAAACCCAAGACACTCCAAGATGGAAGGAAGGGAGGTAGAGATCAGATCCCGCTGAGAGACGTAAGAATCTGTGCGTCCACACTGACAATAAAGGAGAAGCACACTCCCCACTGCAGAAGCCAGGAGATAAATGCAAACGAGGAGTGAGCAGAGACCCACTTCAGCCACCAGGGCACACAAGTTAGTGAAGGCGGGACCCACCAGCGGCTTTCAGAGCAGCTGAGTGAAAGCTGACGAAGACCAAGATATTTCAGTCTCAACATACCTCTCCACAGGTTACTAACAACAAGGTAAACAGTAAGCTAGAGAAGCTTTACAGGGGACCAAAGTTATTTCCTGGCATCACGTGGCTCTCATATGGACCATGACACTCCACTTGTCAGTCATGCTCAATGTATACCCTGACTCTAACAAGGAGCCAGAGGACATAAACTGAGGCACTTCAACACCACAGTAAGCTTGTGCTATTACTGTATCAACTATGTCAAGGTCACAGGGAACTGCTCATCTCAGGCCACCAGAACACAGACACTAAGGGTAAGGGCTGGGGGGCTTGGCAGGCAAAGCCTTGGATCTAGTCTTAGCACTACAGGAAAGAAAAAACCTTCAGTGTAATGCATGATTCTAAATTGGACCCTAGACCAGGGGAAACCAAAATTTAAAAACTTTATCAATACAATTGGCAAAATACGATTATAAACTATGTATACTAATATATCAATATAAATATCCCAATTCCAAATTCTACTGAGAATACATAAGACAATGTCCTTGATCTCAGGAAATAAATGCTGAAGTGTTTGGAGTAAACAGAGTGGAAGTCTGTAATTTCTGAATGGTCTGAGGAAAAAGCAGAGACCTAAAGCCAGTGTGACAAGCGTTAGTAACTGCTCTGTATGAATGGGATATGAACTGTTTCCATTCTTCTTGTGCCTCCTGTCAGATGTTGTTTCAGTGTCAGGCATTCTGGTGCACACCTTTAATCCCAGCACTCGGGAGGCAGAAGCATGCAGACCTGTGAGTTTGAAGCCAGCCTGGTCTACAGTTTGAGTTCCAGCCTAGTCAAGACAACATCATGAGATCATCTCAGGAAAAAGAAAAAAAATGCATAAAATGACTTCACTTTACAAAAGTTTCATTTGTTGATTGTTTTCTCATACACCTGGACCTCACTCCTAATGATTTGGTTTCTGGACATGTTAGTTCTGTTATAACCCCTATGGAAAAGCCAGCTGTCACTGAAGACATGGTTAATGTTCGTCAGCAGTCTTAAAGCCACTTCCTCAAAACACCAGCCACGTCATGTTAGAACGGTAATGATGACTAACACCGAACACTTCCTGGGTACCCAACACTCAAGCAATCTTCACAACCATCCTCTGTGTAAGCCCAACTCCACAGCCCATGGACGAGGGACCAGAGTGCAGAGAAGCAAGCGAGTTGTCACATGCTGCACAGAAGTGAAGCAGGCTCCGAGCCCAGCTTTCGTGTGATATTTTGATAGCATTCTGATGCTCCCAAGACTGCCAATAAAATTTGCTTTGAGTCAGAGCCAAAGCTAGCTACTAGCTGACCAAAATTAATCATACAGGTTTTGAAAGACTGAGGACAGACAGACATAGGAAATAGTAGGGTGGGGCTTAGAGAGTGTCTCAGTCCTTTGGGATTGAGGAACAAGGAGGGGACATGTCACTGGTTGCTTCTCTGTCGTTTCTCTGATCATTCAGGTTTTCATTGATGAAGAATAGTTAAACACTTCACCCAGCAGTGGCTTGCACAGGCGGCACCTAAGCAAGGAACTTAGTGGTCCCGCTTGGGAAAAGAACACAGCTGTGAAGGCAGTTGAATCTGGAGTCTCAGTCACTAGTAGCTAAGCCTCTGCCTTCCTCTCTAAGTGGAGGATAAAAATAGTTCTCAGCTCAGAACAGGGAGAGAGATTAAGCAGAATGAAGTCTGTGGCACACGGGCAGCATGCAGGGTGGCAGCAGCTGGCTCACTCCCCCACATTCCTGGCCTCCTTTCAATACTCACAAGCTCTTCACCTCAGCCACAGCCTCGGGGCGGGAAAGGCGAACTCTCTGTAGGTCTTCCTGCCTTATGCTGTGGTACTTCCTCCGCATCAGCTCAGACTCTGGCAGCTGTGCCCGGCACACCTCCTGAAGGTAGCCCAGTAGGGCGGGCACCGAAATCATCAAGGCACCCATGGAGTACCAGGCACCTAAGAGATCAAAAACACTGCAGGAAACACAGTAAACAAGGCCCTGGAGCCTGCCTGAGGTGCCCACAAGCTTGCTTCCTCGCCTCCTCCAGGCCCTGCCCGAGAGGCCTGACCGGATCACGCTGTGGGTGGAACGGCAGATCTCCCCACTCTACGGCATGCTCAGCCCAGCTTCGTTTTCCCTCGTAGATCTTATTGCCCACACCACGTACTATGGATATGCTAGCTCTTCAGCGAAAGTAGGTTCGAAACTATGAGCTCCAGGTATGTGGTCACGGATAAGCTCCAGCCTTGTTTAAATTTTAAAAAATGCCTTGTGGGTTGGAGTGATGGTTTAGTGGCTAAAAATATGGGCTGCTCTGTCAGAGGACCTGGGTTTGACTTCCAGCACCCACACTGGCTCACAACCATTGGTAACTCTAGTTCCAGGAGATCCAATGCCTTCTTCTGGCCTCCACAGACACTGCATACACATACATACATAAAGGCAAAACACCCAGACACTAAAATAAAATTTTTAAAATGCCACAGTACACCCTAGATGGTTCACATCTGCAGTCTGGATGCAGCAAGAAATTTTCCAAGAATGAAATTTAGCCCTCTCTACCACTAAGGCAGACTGGAACTTTCCTTTGGCTTTCAGGATCAGAAAGGGGTCTTGAATATTGAGAGATAGGGAATGAGTCAGAGACAAAATTCAAAGCAGGAACTTCTCCCTTGTAACACAATATCGCAATAGCAAACAAAGATAGCAGTGGGCTATCGTAAATGTTAGTTACATGATTTGTCATTGAAACTGACTGAATTTAGAACTGTGTTTAGTCACGCGCTAACATCCTAGAAGAGTTAATCAAAGGAAAATCCAACTAAGAAAAAGAAAGTTGGGTATGATGGTGCTTACATTTGTAACCCCAGAATATAAGACGCTGAGGCAGGAGAATAGGTAGTTTTAGGCAAACCTGGACTACATGGTGAGTTTAAGGCAAGCCTGAGCTACACAGAGAGCGCCTGCCTCAAAAAAAGAAAAAAAAGCAATCCAAAAATAGATGATCCTGTGAACTGGGGTAATTGTCTGCCCACTGACTCATATGTCCACAGGAAACAGGAAATACTGAGAGTCATGCATGTGATGTAAGAGCACACACATAAAGGACCAGCCCCTCCAAACATTCTGCCCTGGACTCACTTCCTGAGGAGGCTGCTTGTCCTACAACTATCTGACAGTTCCAACCCTGAAGATCCTGGGTCACAGCATACACGACAGAGTCGACAGGAGACACTGCCACCCAGGCCTTCTGCAGTCACCGCCTAGCCACGCCTGTGTACCTGCCTGTGTACCTCTCCCCGTGCTAGTGGTCGCCAGCACGGCAAGGCTTGTGTGCTGGACCAGAGAAAACGACCGCTGTGGGAAAGTCTCCCCTCCTCCTGACAGCCTTACCACACACGTGTTGGCAAACGACCCCTAACAAGGTAGGAAAGCGAAATGGGAAAGAGTGGATGGATCCACAGCAGTCAAGAAGAAAGCAATACAGAAGCGGCGGTGGCTGTCGTCTGCTAGCTGCTGATCTGAGTGGCTCGCACAGGCTCACTCCTCATGATGTTCAGAGAAGAGGGAAATGGAGGCCCAACAGATGGGCTACATCATGTACCCAAAGTCACACAGAGGCCCAGCCCTGAGGATCTCTCCGGAAGTAGGAGAAATGAGACTGGCAAAGACGTGGTCCCTCCTACATCGCTCCAACTCAGGATTCTTCGCCCACATTCATTCACAAAGACCCCTAGCCTCTAGGAGTAGCTCTTACCCTCGTTCAGAGTGAGGAACAAGATGTTGAGGCCCAGGCAGGTCATCAAGGAACACAAAGGCATCTGCCACCTACAACACAGAGAGTTCTGATCACAAGACGGCCTGAAAGATGCCTGGCAGCACAGTCAGTCAGCCAAATCCAACATGAGGAAAGGAGAGACACCGAGGACCGAAGAGAAAAACACACGGCCTATCTGTAGGAGGCTAGCAGAGGAACGGAGAGGGCACATATTAACCCTGGGGTGACAAAACTAAGACCCACAGAACCTTCTTCCGAGAAGAGCTTCTCTACTGACTCTTGAGAAGCCTGGCTCCACTGCTGCACCATGGTTTGTGGGGCTCTGTCCTTCAAAAGGGACACTGATAAAGAAAGGTTCTTCTTTCACCGTGTCCTTTATCCTTTTTCACAATTTCCTAAGACCATTATCAGAACATCTTCCAGGCCACTTGCTGGACCACGAAAAAGAACAGAAAAATGAAAACCTCCTCAGTTCACCAGTCCACCAACAGGGGCAGAGGGTGGTGGTGCCATCTTTAAACCCAGCACTCAGGAGGCAGACACAGAAAATCCCTGTGAGCTCAAGGCCAGTGGTCTACACAGTGAGTTCCAGGCCAGCCAGAGCTACACAGTGAGACCTTGTCTTTTAAAAAAAAAAAAAAATACAGTACTCATCAACACAGAAATTGAGAAAAAATGAATACGGACCTCTTTGCCCACATTACTTTATCTCTTTACTTCTACAATTTTGAGCATTTATCTGACTTTGTTTCAAATATATGTTAATTCAGGAGAAAAAGACTAGCTACTTTACTAAGACTGATGGGATGGGAATTTAGCTCAGTGCAGTTATCACCCGGGAAACACAACTGGGTGAAGTGAAAAAGATACAGCCCCCACTACATACCACCACCAAATGGCAACACAGAAATCCCCAAAGAAAGGAGAGAGAAGTGCCTGCTTTCCTCTGCTGGTGGCGCGGTGCCTCTTGGCACACTAACTTGTTAGGTCTGCGGGTCTAAGGATACGGGGAGACCAGCTTGGAGCTGGATGGAGGGGCTGAAGTCCCAGCTGTAGTCTCCTCAGCTGACAGAGGGGTCCCTGGGTTGTGAAAGTGGCTGTCAGATTCACTTAACTTTTTGGTAGTTCTTTTCTTAGTAAAGAGGATTTGACTGACAAGGGACCCAATCTTGGAGTTTGGCTATTGGGTCCAAAGCTACAGTAAAATTTGTAGGATCGGCTGCTCTGCTTTGTTGGTCTCCCAGGACCAAACTGTCAGCAAAGACGTCAGACCGAGGAGAGTAGCTCTGGAAGGAAAGGGATGTCACTACAGTGTGATGTCCTCCCTCTTCAGACAGGGCTGAGTTTCCAGATCTCTTTTTATTTTAGGCTTATTTTTTATTTTACTCTTACCATAATAGCAGCCCCCAGTGGCTCTGAGATCTGTTTTGGGTGATATGTGTTTGCCTGCATGAGAAAAGTGAAGAAAAGCATTCTTTCCTCATAATCTTTATTAGAAACTAAGAGCCCCAGGCTGTGGAGTTATTTTCAATTATGTTAGGATGACATTATTTTGATAAAATCAAATGCTTTTATTAAAGATATAAAATAGCCAGGTGGGCCAGGCGGTGGTGGCGCACGCCTTTAATCCCAGCACTCGGGAGACAGAGGCAGGCGGATCGAGGCCAGCCTGGTCTACAAGAGCTAGTTCCAGGACAGCCAGGGCTGTTACACAGAGAAACTCTGTCTCACCCCCCAAAAAGCATTAATAAGAACAGGTTTTTAAAACCTTGATTGTATTTTTAAATACCGTCAATGCTTTTTGACTTCTGAGAATATAACTGGTGGTAGAGTGTTGATCTGTAGAAGGGGAGAAGGCAACATTGTCCTNTCGAGGTCAGCCTGGTCTACAAGAGCTAGTTCCAGGACAGGCTCTAGAGCTACAGAGGAACTCTATCTTGAAGAAGGAAAAAAAAGAAGATGGAAGAGAGGTTAAAAAAAAAAGAGAGAGAGAGAAAAAACATAGATTAATATTAATGGGCTAATAAGTTATAAGAGCTAATGGGACAAGCCTAAGCTATCAGCTGGATTTTCATAATTAATATAATTAATAATAAGTCTGTGTCATTGGGGGGGGGTATGAGCTGACAGCCCAAAGAAAAAAGACAGAGGATGAAAAATGAAGCAAATTAGGGGAAAAAATGAGAACCATAATATAAATAATAAATTAATATGGTGTCCAGTTTTTTCAAAGCTATTTGCATTTGAGGTTTGTTTAAAATTGTAACTTGCTGGTGAGAAAGCCTAGCCATTTGCTGCTTAGACGAGTCTAATTTCGAGTGGGAGAACCAGCTTCCAAAGGCTGTCCTCTGACCTGCACACAAATGCCAGACACATACAAAAGTAACAACATAAAATCAAAATATTAATATTATGTTAATAATGGGAGAGAAGGGGCGAAAAACACCTAAGCCTGCTCGACGCTATAATGGACTAATGTCCAGGGCTTTTTCTAGCGGTCCCCGAGAGAGGCTTATCCAGCCACAAAGAATGTTGATGCAGGCCAGGCAGTCCCAGTTCCTACCTTCCCTGCATAGGGCCAGAACATGGGTAGAGATCAAACAAAGCCTCAGAACCAGTCATCAAGAGCAGAAAAGGCAGCCCAACTACTGCCTAACTGGCCAGAGAGGCAACAGAGACCAAAGGAAGAGCAAGTCGTAAAGTCTGTACCTTAGCAAGTATCGAACACCATCACCTGCGTCCTTCAGGGGTTCCAGGTAGATCTCCAGCCTCTTATAGGACAGAACCAGGTTGAAAAGATCAAACGCTGTCGACTTGGTTGGGGCAGGTGGACACTCAGAGAGAACCTCAGGCATCACGCCGGGGCTCACCTCTGGCCCACTCGGGTCCCGATCTGCTGTCTGCATCCTGTAATCGTAATTGCCCACACTTACAATGCACTTCGGTCTTCAACACACTTCCCCTTGCATTACGTCATGTGGTACTTAGAATTAGACCTCTGAGGCAAGAGGGACCACCCATTTCACAGAGGAGGAAACTTAGTTCCTGCTGAAGATCAGCAGGATGAAGTGGACAATTTGGATATAAAGCCTGTTCTTTACGAGCCCCTTCAACACTCTTCCCCCCCCCCCCCCATAGACCTTTCAAGAGCATAAACCAAGCTGTTGAAGGACGACAATTGGTAATCCGAAGAGAAAAGATGTCCCATGATATCCTTCTCCCATCTTTAGCTGGTAATTCTACTCCTCCTTCAGGTGTCTGCTTCAAGAGGACTGTGCCTCTTGCTCTGGGAAGTTTCTGTCAACAACCCCAGTGTAGACTGGGAGAATCTTGGACAGTGCTTCCAAAGGTTCATGAACTCTTCCAAACAAAACACTTATCACACTCTTAACCCTGATTCCTCCATTCATCACTTGGAAAGGGGCCAACCGGAGTCCAAACTCCCAATAGGATGAGCCAGGAAAAAAAAAAAAAAAAAAAGAACCCGGGGCACGCGCACCATAGGCGCCTAGGAAGGCGATCAGCATCGGCGCCTACGGAGGCCTCGACCACCAGCACCTTCGAAGCCGCGCAAGGCAGGCCAAGCCAAGGTCGCTGGGCCAGCAGGTGGCGGCCCTCACCAGGTGGGAGCCCCAGAGGCAGTAAACACACGGGGGCGGGGTGTCATGGCCATCACCTACCCGGACGGCGGCCCAGGGGAGAGGGGCAGGGACGGCCTTGGGGACGTAAGGGCAGCAAAGCCCTGGAGCGTTCCCTCAGGTCCGCCCCACCCCACGCCGCGCCACCTCCCACGGACGTTTCAAAAGTCACAGGTTCCAGAGAGCTGTCTGCCCCTTCCACCGCCGTCGCTTCCGGGACGCGTCTGCGGTGGCGCGCCAGTGACGTCATCGCGCCTTGGGTCGGGGCTCCGGGTTTAGCCCCTCCCACCCAAGCGCAGGTGAGCGAGCTCATCAATACTGCGCCTGCGCTGGTTTCCCTTCTCTGCTAATTTCTGGCCTGCTCACCTCAACTGCCACAGAAGAGATGACTGACTTAATTAATCCAACAGAACCCTAGGACCTAAAGCCTGGGGACCAGCCTAGCTCCGGAACAGTTAGAGAGACTCGCGTGGTGAAACAAGTCTGTAATTACAGTCCTCGGGGCTCTGAGGCAGAAGTATTTCTAGTGCAAGGACAGCTTTGGCTAGGGGAGCTCCTGGCTCAAAAAAGAAGGGAAAAGAGAAGGATTAAGAAAGAAAGAAAACTTGGGTAGGAGCTCCGTGAGCCTAGGAAAGGCAGAAAACACATCTTGTCTGTCAGATGCCTAGCGGAGACAGAATGGCTGTGGGCAGCTGCTGTCTTCAAGATCCTGTGCAGGCCTTTCCTACCTCAGTCCTCTTCACATCGTGTGAGCCACACATCCCATGGGTTTGCATTAACCAGCATCCAGACAGTACACTAAGCTTTTTGTGCACATTCTTATCTGGCCCTCCTTCAATAGCCCTTTTGGGGTTATCACTATTTCACAGATGTGGAATTGGAGTCATGGTAAGTAGCTTCTTTAATGTCACGGCACATAAACCTCTTGGACCTGTGACTGGAGCCAGATACATCCCTGGATCCCAGTAACCCCAGCGATAGCACCGCCCACACAGTCTGCATCTACTGGCCTCATCCCCCTGCTGCTCACCCTCTCCAAGGTGTCAATCTCAGCCAGCTGAACCCTCTCCTGATACCTGCAAGGACCCTGGACTCCTGCCAGCTCCTCAGATTGCCTGTCACCCGCCTGCCCCTGCTTCATCTTTCCATCTGACTCCAAACAACTCATCTTTGCAGGGGTCAGATGTCTGCAGCCTTCTCTGGCTGCCCAGCTGCCAATAACCACTCTCTCCAAACAGCCCAAAGTTATTGCATCTCCTCCAGTATCTCTTCTTCACATAGAGAGGCACGCTTGCTCCTCCAGCCAGGCCTCAGCTGTACTGGGAATCCCAACTCTTCTCACTTCCTTAAGGCCTGTCACTGTGCCATGGGCTCTGAAATCCCTCACTAACACCCCTTATCCTAGATTCAAGATCCACAGGACATTTCTCCTTTACCGCCTCTTTTTTTTTTCCTCATCTGATTTGTGCACTCACTGTACACTCCTCAGCAACTGTCATCCTGTCTTCCCGGGTCACCTGTGTGTTCTGGCTGTTAAACCCGATGGACACTTCCGGTCTTCCTTGCAGGAGCTCTTGGACCTCTACGCTGCTCTTCCTTCGCCCAGCTTAGCATCCAGGATACCACCCCATTTGGCCTCCTACCTACAAGGTCTCCTCAGGACTTTTCTTCCCTCAAATGTTGTCTGTCTGCTACCTTTGCTTCTTGCCCTGCAGACTGCGTTCTCTCTCACCGTTAGCGGTTAGCTAATGTTTCCCGGATCCGTGTCTTCAGGAGCAACGTCACAGGGTGGAAATCAAATGAGCTGAAGTATAGAATTCCCATCATGTTCTAAGTGCACAAAACCTATGGACGGCAAGATGGCTTGGTGAGTAAGAGCACTTGCCTACAAACCTGAGGACAGAATTCAATCCCCCAGTCCCATGGTGGAGGAAGAGAATCAACTCCCATAAATTGTCGTCTGACCTCCACACATGGACCATGACACATGCACACCTGCACACACACACACACACACAAATGTTGGTTGGGGGCAGGCACTGAGAGGTAGCTCATCAGCTAGCAACACTTGCTGCTCTTTCAGAGGACCTGGGGTTGGTTCCCAGCATTTTATTTATTTATTTATTTATTTATTTATTTAGTATACAGTATTCTGTCCACATGTGTGCCTACAGGCCAGAAAGGGCACCAGATCTCATTACAGATGGTTGTGAGCCACCATGCGGTTGCTGGGAATTGAACTCAGGACCTTTGGAAGAGCAGGCAATGCTCTTAACCGCTGAGCCATCTCTCCAGCCCTGGTTCCCAGCATTTTTATGGCTGGCTCACAACCTTCTATAATTTCAGTTCCAGGGGATCCAACACCTTCTTCTGACTTCACAGGCACTGAACACATGTGGTGTACATACATACATACAGGCAAAACAAACATAAAACAAAAGTAAATAAATCATTTTAAATGTTAGTAAGGTCTAGAGAGGTGGTGTGGCAGTGAAGAACACCTACTGAGGAGTTATGAAGACCAGACTTCAGATCTCAGTACCCGTGTAATGAGCTGAGGGTCTCAAACATGCCGACATCTACAGGTACACACACACACACACACACACACACACACCACAACAGTCAGTACCCTGTTAGTTTTTATTCTAAATTCTGCCAATTCTACCCCCAGTCTAGAAATCAGACAAGAATCTTTGGAAATCCAAAGTGTGTAACTCAGGTGGTAGAGTACTTGCCTAGCCCTGGGTTTGTGTACCAATCCCGGGTATGGTGGTACAGGCCTATAATCTCAGCTCTTGGGGGATGACGGCATGAGTATCAAGAAATGGGGATCATCCTGTTACATAGCAAATTCAACACCAGCCTGGGATATATGAGACCTTGTCTAGAAGAAGAGAACGAGGAAAAGGGAGGAGAGAAAGGAGGAGGAGTATCGCCATTGTCTTTGGAAGTCTAGCATGCTGGAAGATCCCAATTCCACACATAGTATTAAGCTGTCTCTGGACTCTAACTCCTTCTTTGGATGACTCTGTGCCCAGGGGTCTCCTTAGTCTCTCGTGCACGCAGCCTCTGGAGCCCCCACTTCTCCCTCTCCTGACCCAGCCCATCTCTGAGTCCCAGAGAGGCCACAGCCACTCCTTCTCTCTCCTCTTCCCTCCAGCACACACACCTTTGCCCATTCTGCTCAGACTTGAGACATTTTCAGTGGCATGAAGCCCTGGCACACTCAACTCTTGGGTAACATCCCCCAGTGTGTCACAAGTGTCACATCTCCCATTGCTGTGTCTTTTCATCTATACAGTTCTTATTTGGCCGCCTCTACTCTTTCCACAGCTTGGCTCATATCTCACCTCGCCCCTTCGGGAAGTCTTCCTTCACACAACCCCATCAGAGGCTTGGTTCCGTGGGCCTGGCAATCCTAGCACCAGGCACACGCAAACTCGCTGCCTGTTTGCTTAATGGGCCTAGAAGGAGGCTACTGGGGAAACTGGCTGGAGTAACTTCTGCGCATCTAGCTTCTAGCACAAATGTCCCCCAAGTGATTCATGCCTGTCCGTGCCTCCCCATGGCCTGGCCAGTTCTGGATGTTCACATTTCTTCCAATCTAAGACCTAGTGGTTTTGAAACTCTCAGGAATAGGCAAGTCTCACATTCCACCCTCCGTGGGCTCTCGGTTCCATAGGAGACACTAACCTGAGTCAATCATAATACAAAGCAATGCCTCCTCCAGGATTAAAGTATTGGGCATAGAGAAAGGGTACCTGACTCCTTCCCCAGCCAGGCATGGGAAGTAGACCTGTAATCCTAGCACCACTGATTCTGGGTCAGCCAAGCTAAATAGCAAGATTTTGTTTCAAAAAAAAAAAAAAATTAAGCACTCCCTTCTTAGAGAAAAAATTGCTTATTTCAATGATCTGGCTACCTGGAACCCTACCATCAGTAACTCAGTCCAGAAACAAAACTTATTTTCTTTGCAACTTTTCTTCCTGGTCTGATCTGAGGCTGGCAGTGTTGATTATTTTTTTTTTATTTATCTTCTCTAGCTGCTATAAGATTGGGGAAATACAACTCCCAAACTCCTAGACATTATTTAGTCTAGATTATTAGGGGGTGTGAAAAGATGCTAAAGACCAAATGGGACAACAGGCACAGCCAAGAACAATGAGCAAAGTCTTGCCCCGGGACGAGTGGTTTTATTTATTTAGTTTCAGTACTGGTAATGGATCCAAGGACCTGGCACGTGCTAGGCAAGTGCTATACATTTGCATACACCCCCAGGCCTAACTGACAGTTTATAATTTAATTCTACTTATTTGTCCCCTCCAGAGCATCATGAACCCTCAGGCTTTGACTCAAACCTCAGCACCTTGCAGATATAAACAGGAGGCTAAGAGAGAACAGAAAATGATCAAAGAGGGCACTTAATACCTTAACTTGACATTTTCAGAGGGTAGTCTTTGCATTGCCATGAAAGTATGTTTATGGCCCACATAACTGAATCATAAAACTCACTATGGCCTTTGGAGGAATTCCAGGCTGGCATGCTGAGCACAAACTGAAAAGGGGGAATGGCTAAGCATGTCTTCGGCCACCAGGGGGCTCCCTCGCCCACTCTTCCTGAGAGCAGGACGTTCAGAAGCATCCCTGCTGTTCAAATTCAAGTTCCTGGCCAGATCTCCCACGCCAGCCAGCCGCCATGATTCTCTTGGCGCCGTCTGAATAAGCCTTATCTTTTTCATGCCTCTCAGTAAAATTGTTCAAATTGTTTCAAAACTTAATGACTAAGGGATGGCAGAGTGCTTGCCTGGCATGTGCAAAGCTCTGGGTTCAATCCCCAGCATCATGGGAACTGGGGGAGGTGCTGCACACCTGTGATCTCAGCAAGAAGAGGCAGTAGGATAGAGAGGCTGAGGTGGAGGTAGTGGCAGGAGGACCAGAACTTCTCATTCTCAGCTACAGAGTGACTGTGAGGCCAGCCTGTGGTACAAGAGGCCATGCCCCCTCCAGAAAAAGAAACATAATTCCTTAACCAGCAATTAACATGCATCGTCTCTCATTGTCCTACGCTTCTAGGGTTTGGAGGGGTTTATGTGGGTAGTTTGTGGGTTTTCATGACACTTCACCCACATCTGAGGCTCCATGGAGCCCTGGTCCGAGTGAGCACTGCCCACGTGGCTGCTAACTTGGTGCTGGCTCTACCACACGGTCAAGTTGTCAAACAGTTCATGTTCCTCGTCAATTGGGGCTCTCCAGAGGGTTTCACGAGAGCCTCAGTGATGTGGTGACCAACAACTCCAGAGGAAGAGAACCAACGTGGAACAAGGCAAGAAACCACCTCCCGTCACCAGCAGGCACGCCCGGTCATTTTTACAATGCTGTACAGGGTTTATGGGGTAGTCCCTTTTGTATGGGGAAGGGAGGTGGTGAGATGACTCAGTGGCTGACGAGGCTTGCTACACAAGCGCTAGCCTGAGCTTGACCCCCAAAACCAATATAAAGGTGAATGCGGATAACTAACCCCACTAAGTCACCTTTGGCATCCCCCACACGTATCATACACAAAAACAAATGTAACAATACAGCAATGAATAACATTTTTAAAGCAAAAATTTTTCAAGTATGGAAGGATGATTGTACAAAATTGAGATTAGCTGAGAACAGCGGAGTGCCTCCTGGAGGGTGTGCTGCTGGCCCCCTCCCGTTACCTCTCACATCCTGCTAAATAGCTCAGCCCTTGTTGACAGCCCCTCTCATGTTATCCCTCACCTCCTTTTCCATGTTTGCACGGAGCTCTAGTCTACCTCTAGCTGACTCCCATCGCCCAGCATTTCCCCCACGGTGCCCTGAACTTCTGAGAGCCTGGACACTTGCCATCCGGGCATCTCTAGTTTGTACCAAGTATAGAGAACTCACATACTAGTGGTCAGTGGGTGCTTAAAAGTGGATGTCTGCCTGAACTTGGTGACACTTGCCTGCCGTCTGAGTACTGGTGAGGCTGAGAGGGGAGGACTGTGAGTTGGGCCAGCCTGGGATACATAGACCAACTCCATTTTTAAATACTAAGTGCCGGCAGGGCAGCAGAGAAATTGGTACCTTTGTGTATTGTCACTAGGAATGTGAATAATGGACAACAGCACAGCAATTTCTCAAAGATTCAAAACCAGAGCTATCATGTAATCTAACAGCTCCACTTTGGGTTATATACCATATCTAAAAGGATAGAAAACAGGGCCTAAAAGGGTCTTTGTGTGCCCCTGTCCATTTTTTCACACTAGCATGAAGTGTAAGAACCCAGGTGTCCACCAATAGGTGAGTGTATACACAAAACCAGAATTCACACACTGGGATAGTGTCCAGCCTTAAATGAGACCCTGTCTCAAGGAGGTTGTGGGGAGGGGATTCTGACACAAACTACAACATGGATGGGCCTGAGCAGCTCCCACAAACACCGTGTGGATTCCATTCATGTGAGGTTCTGGTTTAATTTGCAGGAACAGGAAGTAGAAGGGCATGAAGGGAAATACGCGAGAATTTCCATCCTGTGAGACGGGAAGAGTTCTGCAAATGGACGGTGCTGACGGCTGCACGGCCTTGCGCACAGACTTCACACAGAAGTGGGCGCAGACAACGTGTTGCATACCCCGGCACAACTTTGTAATAGTTTTAAGGTCTTCAACCAAGGCTGGCCTTCAACTTGCTCTGTAGCTGAGGGTGATCCTCCTGCCTCACTCCCCAGGAGCTGAGCTAAGCGCTAAGACTACAAATGAGTGCCACCGTGTCTGGTTTGTGTGGCGCTGGGGATCTAGACAGCACCTTGTCCACGCTCGGCAAGCACTCTACCAAATGTGATGCACTCTGAACCCCAACGTAAAAACAGCTTAAATGGAGCCAGGCAGTGCTGGCGCATGCCTTTAATCCCAGTGCTTAGGAGGCAGACAGAGGCAGGTGGATCTCTGTGAGTCTGAGGTCAGCCTGGTCTTCAGAGTAGTTACGGGACAAGTTCCAAAGCTACACAGAGAAATCCTGTCTCTAAAAACCAAAAATTATATATATATATATATATGTGTGTGTGTGTGTGTACATATATATAATTTAAATGAATACATAATGGGTAAACAAAACAAACCCTGTCCATTCACAGAAATCTTATTCATTATAAAAATAAGTGAACTACCGATACCGCCTTCATCATAAACAAACCTCAGAATGAAAACCTTAAACCGAGTGGGGCGGTTGACCTTGATGTAAACTGGAGGGGACTGAGAATCGGTATGGAAAATCATGTCTGGGTGTGTCTATAAAGAAGTTTCCAGAAAGGTTTAACCAAGGAAAGAATCATCCTGACAGTGAATAAAAGGCAAACAGTGAGCTGTGTGCCAGCATGCATCTTTCTCTGCTTCCTATGGGGTGTGAGCAGCCAGCTGCCACGTCTTCTCCCCCGTGCTGGACTACACCCTCAGTGTGGAAACGCAAATAAACCCTCGGCCCTAAGTTGCTTCTTGCCAGGGATTTGGTGATAGAATAAGGGAAGTGAATAATACAGGTAGTGGAGAAGGCAGAGTCTTACAAAACTATTGTCTGCTCACACGTACCTGAAAACACCCAGAAGACATGAAGCCACAGAGACAAAGTCGATGGGTGGGGACCTGGGACCAGAGGTTAGACAGAATTATTGACAGGACACACAGTTTCTTTTGAAGGTGAAATTGACTTCATGGCTCTGTGAACATCAAAAGCTCACGAACCACACATCCTGACATGAAAATTGTTATGTGAAATTCTATGTTTTCTGAATTGTGCATCCCACTCCCTTTTTGTTGTTTTGTTGCTGTTGTTTTGTCTGGTTGGGGTTTTTGTTGGTTGGTTGGTTGTGGTTTGTTTGTTTGTTTGTTTGTTTGTTTGTTTGTTTAAGACAGGGTGTCTCTGTGTAACAGCCCTGGCTGTCCTGAAACTCACTCTATAAACCAGGCTGGCCTCGAACCCACAGAGATCTGCCTACCTCTGCCTCCCGAGTGCTGGGGTTAAAAGCATGCACCACTAGCCACAGAGAAACCCTGTCTCGGAAAAAAAAAAAAAAAAAAGCATGCACCACCAATGCCCAGCCGTCCACTGTTTTTAAATGAATGGAAAGAATAAATGTTCAGCATGTGTCCTTCTCTTTAATATTTTCATGTTTTTCTCCTGTCTTTAAACTTCTGTTTGACTAGTGTATGTTTTGGATCAACAGCTTGCTGCTGTTGCCCTTGCACAAACAGTGTTCCATAAATACATCTCTATGTTCTTGTACCTGGGAAAGAGGATCGCAAGAGTAATGAGCTTTCCAGCTGGGAGACAGTGAGTTGTTGGACAAACAGCAAGGAAACCAATGTCTGAAGTTACATTCTTCCTCGGCAGTTCTTGGCAGCCATGCAGACATCATTCATCAAACACTGGCACAGAAAAATCTCACAGTGGAGGGCATTGAAAACCTCACGAATAAACCCCACGGCTCCCCCTGAAAGAGGCAATGAACCATTCCCCAAAACCATCCCCCAGGGTGACTGTCAGGAGTCACTCCCTCAAGGACACTCCCTTCCAGGGAACCTCAGGGTTGTCGGGCAGAACCCGCCCATCCTGGGACTAGGAACTCATGGTTCTCAGCCCCTTTGCTAGGCTGGGATGTGTAACTTCCAAGGAAGTGGGTGTGGAATGTTGAGAGTTGTTTGCAGACCAAGACATTTAAAAGTCAGAAACTCACTGCTACCTTCTTCCCGGGGTGGGCATCTCAATGCGCAGGGAAAGTATTGCAACAAGGTAACCGAAACCTACGTCCAGGGGCCATCTCAGAGTGGACCCTCTTCTAGAGGCAGCCCACAGTGGACAGTTCTGTGAGAAAATTCTCTATCAACATCCCAGCATGGACTGGGAAGGTGTTCGTGAGAAGCTGTGTACAGTTGGTGGAGGCAGAGTTAAGGTTTTTGTTTTATTTTAGATTTATTTCATTTTATGTGTAAGAAGTGTTTTCTGAGCCGGGCGATGGTGGTGCATGCCTTTAATCCCAGCACTCGGGAGGCAGAGGCAGGAGGATCTCTGTGAGTTCGAGACCAGCCTGGTCTACAGAGCTAGTTCCGGGACAGGCTCCAAAGCCACAGAGAAACCTTTCTGTCTCGAAAAACCAAAAAAAAAAAAAAAAAAGAATGTGTTTTCTGTGTGTATGTATGTGTCCCATATGTGTGCCTGGTGCCCATAGAGGTCTGAAGAGGGCTTCAGATCCCCTGGAACTGGAGTTACAGATAGTAGTAAGCCACCATGTGGGTAGTGAGAAGTGAACCCAGGTCCTTTGCAAGAACAACAAGTGCTCCAAACTGTTGAGCCACGGCTCTAACCCAGAGACTTCAGTTTTCAACGGATGGCCCTACACCCAGAAATGTATGGAGCACAAATCAGAGGTTTTAAATGAACAACCAAAGAAGACGGAAAGTTGGAGTAGATCTGGGAGGAATTTGGTATTAATGTGATCAAAATACATTCTGTGGCATTCTCAAAGAACTAATACAAATAATTAATTTTTAAAAATAAATAAGGAGTGAGTAAATAAATAAGGAAGGGCAGGAGAGATGGCTTAGTGACAAGAGCACTGTGGTTGCTCTTGCAAAGGACTCGGGTTCAATTCTTAATACTTACACGGCAGTTCACAGCCATCTGTCCTCCAGTTCTGACCTCTGCAGGCACCAGGAACAAAGATGGTGTACAAACCTACATGCAGGAAGAACAGTCAAATATATAAAATATCAAAAAAGTTAAAGCAGGGGGCTGGAGAGATGGCTCAGAGGTTAAGAGCATTGCCTGTTCTTCCAAAAGTCCTGAGTTCAATTCCCAGCAACCACATGGTGGCTCACAACCATCTGTAATGAGGTCTGGTGCCCTCTTCTGGCCTGCAGGCATACACACAGACAGAATATTGTATACATAATAAATAAATAAATATTTTTAAAAAGCTAAAGTATATATGAAAATTAAAAAAAAAATTGTCGGAGCCGGGCAGTGGTGGCGCACGCCTTTAATTCCAGCACTCGGGAGGCAGAGGCAGGCGAATCTCTGTGAGTTCGAGGCCAGCCTGGTCTACAAGAGCTAGTCCCAGGACAGGAACCAAAAAGCTACGGAGAAACCCTGTCTCGAAAAATCAAAAAAAAAATTTTTTGTCGGGCTGGAGAGATGGCTCAGAGGTTAAGAGCATTGTCTGCTCTTCCAAAGGTCCTGAGTTCAATTCCCAGCAACCACATAGTGGCTCATAACCATCTGTAATGGAGTCTGTTGCCCTCTTCTGGCCTTCAGGCATACACACAGACAGAATATTGTGTACATAATAAATAAATAAATATTTTTTTAAAAAATTTGCCAAGTTCCTGAAATGCTTTTGTTATGACAGTTGGACGACAACATCCATTAATTTTCCGAGGATTCATAGTATATCGTTCACACAAATATAGAGGTAAATATCTCAAAATTCTTCCAAGACAAGTCCTTACTATATATAGCCCAGGCTGGTCTCTAATTCTCAAACTCTCAATCTCTTGATTCCCTGCCTCAACCTCCCAAGCTCCCAAGTACACTGGCCTGCATGCCTGCCTTAATACCCTGTACATGTTTCTGGGGGGGAAAGGTCACATTCTGGCCTCAGTATAGTAAAGTGCTTGCCTAGTATACATAAAGCCTGAGTTCAGTCTCTGGCACAGGTGTGGTTGTATGTCTTTAATCTTAAGAAGGGGAAGCAGAAACTAGGTATAGTGGTGCACACCTTTAATCCCGCACTTGGGAGGCAGAAGCAGGCAGATCTCTGTGGGTTTAAGGCCAGCCTGGTCTACATAGGGAGTTCCAGGATAGCTAGGGCTCCATAATAGAGACCTTGTCTCAAAAAAGCAAAACAAAATAGGTATCTTTTGTAGTTGCTTATTTTCTGTGTGTTTGTATATGACTACAGAGAGTTTAAGACCAACCTGAGCTACATTTAAAAAAATTTTTTTAATTAAAAAAGGAAGCAGAGCTGGAAAGATGGGTTGGTGAGTTGGCCTGATTGAAGGAGAGTCAGTTATCTGCCCGGGAACCACAGAAGGAGTAGGCATGTGAGAGGCTACGGTCAGGTTACGCCACAGGCACAGGACCTGAAGGATGCTCTGGGCTCAGGTCAGTCTTTGTACATCTATCTCTCAGGCAGACAGGACCTGGCTCCATGCAGCAGAAGAGCTGGGCTCAGCACAGTGAGCGGCTTAAACCTGAAGGGAACTCTGTCAACCGGGAAGAGAAAAGCTGATGTAATCCAGATTTGTAATAGCACCTTTCTTTACCATCTTTCCTTCCTGTCATGCTCAAGACAGAAATAAACTCAGATGGCCTCGATTTGGATGAAGTTTTTTGTGTCATAGAACAGGCTAGAAATTACAGAGACCCAAAAATCAACTCGTGCAGGAGCCATGTGTACCAGGAAGTTCTAGCCTTTCCTTGGCTGGCTTTGATAGGACAGGTAAGCAAAGCCCTGGCAACCCCAACTGCTTCCCCTTTCCAGAACAGTCTATCCTTTCCTCAGACTGCACCAAGTGCCGGGTGAGCCCTACAGGTTTACCTACAGCCCCATCTTGTGGAGGCATTTTCTCGCCTGAGGCTTCCTCCTCTGACGACTTGACACAACACTAGCTCAGGTGGCAGAATGCAGGCACACCCTACATTCACAAAGCGCTGGGTGCAGTCTCCAGCAGCACGTAGCTGCTCCTGTTTGATGGGTGCCCGTAATCCCTGGCTCAGCAGGTAAAACTGCTTTCCTCCAAAGTCCAGCAACCTGAGCTCAATCCCAGGAACCTACATAAAGACGGAAGGCGAACCAGCTCCACAAAATTGTCTTCTGACCTCACACTTGAACCGTGACGTCTGTACCCATATACATACTGAATGAAAAATAGAAGAATTAAAAAGGAAAGAACGTGACTGCTCCTAGGTATGGTGGAGCGGAGAGTTTACAGAGAGAGCAAAATCAGAGGCAGGGACACGAGGAGAGTCCAGCGGAGACACAACCAGACTGAGCTGGGCCGTTGAGGAGAAAAGGGGAGGAAGAGCAAGAAAGGAGCCACTGCACAAGAGGGGTGATCTGGACCAAGAAATTGGCATAGCCAAAACGGCTGAGTTACATAAGGGCCAGCAGAGCTCTGGGTCGGGGAACCCAGACCAATACCAACTCTGAATACATCCTCAGTCCCTGTGTTGGCTAATTTTATGTCAAGCTAGAGTTATCTATCAGAGGAGGGAGCCTCAGCTGAGAAAACAACTCCATAAGATTGGGCTGTAGGCAAGCCTGTCGGGTATTTTCTTAATTAGTGATGCCCGTTGTGGGCGGGCTGTAGGCAAGCCTGTCGGGTATTTTCTTAATTAGTGATGCCCGTTGTGGGCGGTCACCCCTAGGCTGGTGGTTCTGAGTGCTATATATAAGAAGCCAGACTGAGCAAGCCATGAGGGAGTCAGTCAGGGGGCAGTTCTCTTTCTGTTCTCTGCCTCAATTCCTGCCTCCTGCCTTGAGTTCCCGTCCTGACCTCCCTCAGGGATGGCCGCAAAATAAACCCTTTCTTCCCCAGCTGACTTCAGTCATGGTGTTTCATCCGGGCAATAGTTACCCTAATTAATACATAAATATAATAAAATACTGTATTATAAAAAAACAACAAATACGTATATAAACCATGTTAAGCAGACTTTTCTCTTTCATATCCTTGCGTCTCCCCTTTATGCCTGAAAATGGCAGCTTACTAAATCTCTCTTACCACCAGCTACCCTTCCCCAGCTAGAAAAATGGGAAAAGTGTCAGACAAAAAAGTTTAAAAACAAACAAAAAAAGGAAGTCCCTGGGATTTCTCAGTCTCAAAAAGCGGGGTCTTATTTCAAAGAACCCCTCATTCATTCAACATGTTTGGTTTAATCTTAAGAAAAGCTGCCCCACCGATGCAAATAACTCCAATTAGACCAGATTAGACCAAATTAAAATGCCTGTGTTTAATAAATGCAGCACTCTCGGGTGGGCTGAGACAGCCTGGGGGTGCGGGGGGAGAGGAGCGCCCGCAAACCCCGGAGACCACCTGTTCCTCTTCCCAGCGCGAGCCTAAACAGCCTGTGGGAATGGTCCTGCCCCTCCGTGGGGGGTGGGGTCAGCGCTTGGCAGGCTGGGAGTTGGAGTCCGGACCAACGCAACTCTCAGGCCAGGGGCTGGGGTGACACTCCCAACTTAATAATACACAACACACACATTCACAATTTTAAAATAATAATAACGGGGAAGTGCCAGATCACAGCAGGTCTGAGCACCCACTTTCAATGATTGAGCACCTAACTTCACTTAGGTTTCAAAGCCTACCAAGGACACCAAGGGGTTGAGGGGAGCTCTGCTTCTAGGCCCCTTCTTCTCAGCAGCTGGCTACATGACCTTGTTCTTGGACAAGGCTCTTCCTTCTCCAGGGCTCCATTCTCTGTATAGGGCACAGGCATCACTGCTGACCCTCAGTGAGGATTAAGTAACTCGGGTTAAAGCACCTACTTAGCCCCAGCAAGCTCATCATGCCAAGCAGGTTTCCCAGGTCCTTACGAGAATCGGTGCAACTTTTTTTTTTTTAATTTATTATGTATACAACATTCTGCCCGCTCGCCAGAGGAGGGCGCCAGATCTCAGTACAGATGGTTGTGAGCCACCATGTGGTTGCTGGGAATTGAACTCAGGACCTCTGGAAGAGCAGTCAGTGCTCTTAACCTCTGAGCCATCTCTCCAGCCCCGGTGCAACTTTTAATTGTCTAGGAAATTTAGGGGGCTGAAAAGATGGTTCAGTCCATAAAGAGCCTGGTGTGCAAGCATGAGGACCTGAATTCAGGTACCCAGCACCCATGCTAAAACCTGAGTGTGATAGTATACCTGTAACCCCAGCCATGAGGAGATGGGGACACAGGACCCCCAGAGCTTGCTGGCCAGTTGAACTAGCCAATCAGTGGATTTCAGGTTCAGTGAGACTCAGCTTCAAAAAGACAAGGTGGGGGATGGAGAGATGGCTCAGAAGTAAGAGCATTTGTTATTCTTGCTAAGGGTCACACGCGCACGCACACACACACGTTTGATTTCCAACACCTGTGTAGCAGTTCACAAGCATGCACAATTCTAATTCCAAGATGAACAAGATACACAGTCATACATGGAACAAAACATTTATACACATAAAATAAATATAGCTAAAGAAAATAAGGTGGAAGTCATGTGTGGCAGCACTCAGGAGGCAGAGGCAGATGGATCACTGTGAGTGTGGGTCTACATTGCCAGTTCCAGGCCAGCCAGGGCTAACTAGTGAGATTATATGTTTTGTTTTGTTTTGTTTTAAGTGGAGAAGCAATTACGGAAGATGAGGAGGACATCTGAAGTCAACTCTGGCCTCCACGCGCATGCTTACCCGTACATGTGTACACACAGACACACAAAGACACAGAAAGGCAGAAAGGGGTGGGTGGGCTCTGCAGCAGGTGACACTTCCCTTCACTCTGGAAACGCCGAACCAAGACAAAAGGAGAAGGGAGGCGGGAACATGCATGCCTTTCACACCAGAGGAGGGTCTCCGCAAGAGCAGGCAGGCTTGGAGAACACACGGCATTGGCATCGGATCCCAACTGGGCTCGTAGGCTCTGACAGTGGGATCCTGTTCCCCAACAGCAGGAGGAACCCAAGAAGTTGCTCCCTTCTGCTCCAAGACTCAATATTCTGGGACATCTCCGTCAGCAGGGAACAGCTGGCCAATAACCTCCGGGGGTCAGAGCCACAGGCCAGGCCAGGCACAGCAGGAACAAACCATGGCAGGGGCTCCAGGCGCCTCTGTGCCCTGGACTGATTCATTGTCTGTGTGATGGGGTTGGACCGGAACAGGACCCTACAGGCTCGACAACAGTCATTTCCAGGCTGACAGGGAGTGGCATCCATAAACAGGGGCCAGCAGAGAGCAGACAGGAGGGAGGAAACCTCCGCAGTTCCCTTCAGCACTGACAAAAAACAGAGTGTCCCTCTCTGGAGCTTGCCCTCGGGGGCCCCTACTAACCACAGTGGAAACCTGTGAGCTCATTTTCCCTTCCCCTTAGAAGGCCGGGGTGGGTTGCTAGGGGAACCCAGCTGAAGTTACCACAGAGGACTAGCATATAAAATGAAAACAGAAGATCACACAAACCAAACTTTATTCCAGAAAGCATCCTGGGGTAACCAGGACTACACTAATGCATAAGGCACATGGCCCCTCCCTCCAGTCACCCTCCCTATAACAAAACCCACCCCTTCCTGGCCTTTGTGCATACTATTGAAAGTGTCCCCTGGGCCCATAAGAGCCCCCAGACTTGTAGTTGGGAGCTGTCTGGGTGGTCTTGGCCTGGCCCGGGTCCTGGTATCAGAGAGGTATGCCCAGGAGACTACTGCCAGTATCCAAATGCTCCAGGCCACATAGCTGGTCATTCTGTGGCATTTGAGGAAAGGCAGGTGGCCCAGCAGTCCCATCCATCCTTCTCACGCGTGGCAGACTGAGGGACCACCAAGCTGCTGGAGGCCAAGCTGAAGGCACATCAGGAAGAGCTACTGAGCTCTGGAATGCTCCAGGCACATCTGGGTAGATGAGGCACCGCTGGCAAGGCCAAGATGTGTGCCCCTGATAAGGTCACCTGCCACAGACCCGGAGCCCTGGGGCTGAGCTCCTCAGGGAATAGGACCTGAGCTTAATGATCTACAAAAGACAAACAGGTAAAGGATGCGAGCTGGGATTGAGACTCATCGTTTTGGGAATGGGCAGAGATCAGTCCCAAGTGTCTAGAATCTTGTGCCCAAAATTATAATGTAGGAAAATCGGGAGTCCTCTCGCATCAGGAAAGAAATCAGCCTTCCCCACCGCGGCTCTTCCACCACGCAGTGTAAAGGAGAGACTTCTTGTTTTAAACCTGGCCCACGGCAGTGGAGACTCCCAAACCTTCTGATGGCCCCGGGTAAACCAGTGTAGCCAAGTAGGCAGGGCTGTGGCAGCTTAACCACAGTGGAGTCGTTGAGGCCTTAGCAACACAAAAACCTGCAACATAAGAACAAAAGTCACTGGCTAGCAAGGTGTCCTAAGATGACCCAACAAAGCCCACCTCAGGCACAGACTGCTACTGACTCTGGTTGGAGGGAAAGTCACCCTCTGTGGAGCGTGGCAGTTGAGCTAGCCTAAGACAATGAAGAGCATCAGAGAGGATTTCCCAGACAGGAAAAAAACCCAGCAACCCCTCCCCCCCAATGTTTCTTTTGTTGTTTTGTTTCTTTAGAGGATGGGGTCGTACTATGTAACTGGGGCTGGCCTGGAAATCATTATGTAGCCCAGGCTGCCCTTGAATTCATAATTCGCCCTCCAAAATCTCCAACATGCTAGAGTTATATGCCTGTGTGAGCATACCCAACCAAACTCCCAAAATCCTAGTGGGTACAGACTTTTCCAGGATGAAACTGTCCTGGAGATACATGGTGGTGATGGTTGTGTAGTTGTGTAACTGTCTTTACTGACACCAAACTGCCCTGAAAGCTGGTTACAAGGGTAAATTTTAGGTCATGCATATTTTACCAATTTAGGAAAAAATATTTCTTATACTCAGTCATGAACCAAGGGCCTCATACATACTGTTCATTATTCTACCATCACGCCACAGCCTTAGCCCCAGAAAAAAAATATTAGCCACATCAAATATGTATTGAGCCTTACTATTCATAGTGTGGAAGAAGCTGGCTGTCAGCTTCAGAGCCAGCCTCCTTTACTCGTTATACCAAGGACTCTGGGCTTTGATGTACTACACAGAGAACGCATGCATTCAGGCAGCATATCCACACAGTAGGGCTTCAGAAAGCGCAAGATAAAACTGAAACTCCACTCCAACCACTGCCTTCACACCCACAGCAGACAAACCCAACACCTCCACACGGAGCTTGAAATGCACAGGCGAGGGCCGAGTGCGGCTCCGTGATACATGCATCCTCCACACGACAGGAACACCGGGCTGTCTCTAACAGGCGGTGCCCTAGCTCCTTGTGCTTGTAACTAGACCTTTGTAGGGTTAGCAAAACCAACGAATTTTCGCAACGTCTAACCCATGGTTACCACGGCGCTTATCACCGTCACTCTTCCTACCTGCTTTGAGTAAAATCGCTTTCATTTTGGGAAACGGAGTTGGCACCGTGCTTTCTGTTCACAGGCTGATGACACTTCCCAGTTATCCAAAAATGTCTTACCTTAGAGGTGGCACCAGCTATCCACCCCAGGTCCAGAGAGTTCTCAATATGGTGGCAGAGCTCACCCCACCAGCTGCTCAGAGTCAGTGCTGGGATCTCTTACGAGTGATGGCCATTTTGACCGGGAAACCACCTGGACAACCTTCGCTTCATTTTTCCCCCGCGATGTGAAAGAATATTCAACAGTCCTCAGGTCTCTGGCTGGTGAAGGACATCCAGCTCTTTTGTCATTGGGTGGACCCCCCAGTTAGAGAAACTCCCAGCGAAAGAGGAGTTTCCTAGTTTCAGTGGGTCAAATTGCGGCAATGACCTACACAGCACGGGGCAATCTTGGGGTGGGAATGGCTCAAGCCCAGTAGTAGTAACTTAGTAAACTAAATGACCACGTGTGGGCGTGGACCTTCGGGATTTCTGAGACCTCCTGCTGGCATTGCGAATCTTCAGGGGAAGACAGCACCACTGACAGACCCATTTGCCTTCTATTGGAGGTAGTACCTGACTGGCTCCCTAGAGAACATACTGCTTTAGAGGAAAGGGTGTGGTTCTTATCTTAAAATAGCTGTTCCCAAGCGCGGGATCTGGGTCCCCAAAGGGATGGGCATCACCTTAACAATCGTTGTTGGTCATATAGGATCCCTAATACAAACATATTTAAGGGCGGGGTGCAGCAGAAGCTGGTGAATAACATCTGAGAGACGAGAGAAGTTAGTACTTTTGGCCTGATCTGAATGAACCTCAAGGGAAAATGCAGGGAGACTCGCAATGTTTACTAAGGTACAGCCAGCGGGCTTTCGCTATCCACCACTCCTGTAGCTCGCCCCACCCAAAGACTTCGATGAAGTAGGGCTGCGCAGGGAGAGATCCAAAGTGTAACTAAAGACGTAGTTCATTCCAGCACCAGCTAAGGCCTGTCCCCAGCTCCGCTGGCAGCTGCCTGGCTGTATTCTACAGCACCCCAGGCTGGGAGAGGGGGCAGGGAAGGGATGCTCTTCCAACTGCAGGGCAGGAGGGAGGGGCAGTGGTGCAGGCCAAAGACTGGTTCCAATTTGGGAGCTTCCCCCGGATCTAAGCAGCGGCGCCTGTCCACGTCTAGCTCTAGACAAGGAATGGGGAGAGGGACTTCAAGGCTTCGCCTGAGGCAGCCCGTCTGAGTGTGTGCGTCAGGGCCTTGGATAGCTGCGCTGGTCCCTGGAAGCTGATGGCTGGGCTGAGCTGCGGTGCAGCAGTCAGATTGGAACTGAACGTCGGGGATCCAGGGCGCGGGTAGTGGAAACACAGACAGGGAGAGGGTGCAGGGGCGCACCGGCACGGGGCAGCGGCAGGAGGGTCTCGGGAGGGATCCCCGCACCGATCTGGGCCGCAGTGGGGAGCGGGCGGCCTCACACCACCTCATCCTTGCCCTGGTAGCGACGGCAACAACCATAGAGCGCCGAGAGCAGGTAGAGGCCGAGGCAGAGGCCGCCGCAGACGGAGGCCGCCAGGAAGGCATGGTAGGCGCAAGGCAGCCGGTAGTTCTTGAGGTTGCAGTAGCTGTGGCGCTGCGTCTGGTCGATCATGATGCCCGTCGCGGCGCCATAGAGAGCGGCGGCCAGCAGGTCGTGTGCCACGTTGACCACGAGCCAGCGCGAGCCCAGCACGGGCACCAGCTCCTGCTTGCCCAGCAGCGTGATGAAGTAGAGCCCCAGGGTGAGCAGCCAGAAGAGCACGGACACGAAGAGCGCGAAGTGCACCGGGCCCTGGTACTTGCTGGTGGCGATGGTGATCCAGAAGGCGGCTCCCGCCAGCAGCTGCAGCAGACGCAGCACGCCCCACGGGCCGCGCAGGAAGGCCCGCTGCAGGCGCAGGGATCCACGGGCCGAGCGCGCCTGGGGCGGTGGCTGGCGCGGGGGTGGCGGGAGCATGGCTCCCGGGCGCGGTGGCGGCGGTGGTGGCGCCCCGAGAAGCGGAATGGCTGCGCCTTGCTCGCTGGGGCGGCCCGGCCCCGAGCCTGCTGTCACCGCTGCTCCCGCTGCGGCCTGCGCGCCTCCCTCTGCTCCGGGTCCTAAGCGCTGCTTCTCCTCGCCACCCTTCTTCCTTCCCTCTCTCCTCCTCTTTCTTCTCGCTCTCTCCAGCCCTCCTACCCGCTCTTTGGCCGTCCCCTCGTTGGTCTCCACCCCTGCTCGCGCCTCTCGGCTTCCTGACGTCGCCCTTCACCCTGGCTCCCCCCCCCCCCTTTTTCCTCCGCTCCCATCCTTCAGCCTCCAGCCAAGGCCGAAGGCCCGCACCCCCTAGCCCTTGGCAGGCCTTCCCTCCTCCCCCTCCCCGGGCTGCCCTCGCTGCTGGGTCAAGTTTGCCACATCTGGAGCCACCCCAGCTCGCCCTGCCTCGCAGGCCTTGGCTAGTCTTCGAGAAGGAAACTGTCTACAAACAGCGTCCTCATAGCCTGTGTCCGAACCCCCCTTGATTAACACATCTCATAGGAGCTGGGAGACATAAGTCTCTCCCATGGAGGCCTCCCATGCCTGGGTGCCATAAGTGAGCAGGAGGCCTGGACTGACAGCTGTTCCCTCTCTGGGACACCCTCAATACCCTGGACTTGTCCACTACAAACTCGTCCTGTCCAAAGATGAGCTCAGACTGTCTAGCTATGAAATTCTCTTGTTCAGAGTAAGGATCCGTCGCTTACTGGAGGCCCGGCTGCCTCACCTACAGCTCACAGAACATAGCAATGCCAAGCACTTTCGGCCATTCCTTCCTAGCCATCTTTGTGTCTTGCTTAGATTAAAAATATGCCACCTAACATGGCCAGGACATAGACCCAGGTCTAAGAGACAGCATATCCTGTGTGTTTATTCACCCAGATGGCAGAGAGCCCTCTGATGCCAAGGTGTATTGGCATTACATAGCCCGTGTTCTACATGTATTCTCGGGTAAGCCGCCAACAACACAAGCAATTAGAACAGTCATTTTCTTCATTTTCCTGAAGTCTAGAGGGGTTCAGACCAGGAAAGCAGTGAGAGCTTCTTCTCACTCCCCTCTCCCCACAGGCGCCAATCTTAGTGCTGAAACAGACCTGTTCTTAGCAGCGCTTTTCCTCACTGAGCACAGGATGGCACTGTGCCATGTCAATGTGGCATCGATTGCATAATCTGTCCCCAACCAAGTTCCAATTTCTTGTTTTTTCCACTTCCTTCCCCCACCCTTGCCCAAACTCCGTCTCTTCTTGCAAGTTGCCCACATGAATTCAGAAGGCCCTTTATTTCCCAAACCTTCCTTAGCTGGCAGACTGATAATTATTTGCTTGTCTAGGCCTCCATTTGAACCATTCCCCTGCAGTGGTTCTTGAGTCTGCTATGTCAAAAACTGTGGGCTAGCCGATCTTACCCATCATTGCCTGAGCCTGGCATATAGAGCCCCTTAGTACATATAAATGGAGCTGACTGTGGAGTGGTTATAGGAACAGTACTGGACCTAAGCAAGCCACATTCCTACGGGACAATGCCTGCATCATACCTCCTGCTGATTCTACGCTGTAGAGCTCCCCCTTCATATCCTGTTTCTTACTTAACTCAGTGTCCCCCCTGGCCTGGCACAGCAGATCCCTTTCCAGCAGCCTGGCTCTACTTTGAAGAAAAAAGGTTTGGCCTGTCACTGCCACCCCCAGCCTGTATACACTACCAGGAACGCTCCAAATGCAAATGCTTAAATCGTGGTGCGTAACAACCACACCAACCGTATGACAGCAGAGCCCTGGAGTCAGCCCACTACTGCTCCGCTGCTACCCCGTGACTGCGCATGGAGGAGGGGCTGCATAGCCCGCTGCATCTGATCACCTGTGCAGCAGGCACACAATGAGTGCTTAGTAAAAACCGAGTGCCATTTTAGAGGCCAGGAACACAGAATATACGTGGTCCTGGCAACAGAATGTTTACTGTGTTAGGCCCTGTGGCAAGAAGTTGTATTTACTGATCCAGTTGTTGGTTACCAAACACTGTGAGATACTTGTTCTTAGCCCTGATCCACTGACAAGGACAGGCAGGCTCCGAAGGTTGAAGCAGAAGACCTTGTCCTAGGAGCTGATGAACACTCAGGAGGACCCGGGTGAAGCTGACTCCTCCTCTACAATCCAAGTATTTTTACATTTTATCCATGTTTTGTTTTCTACTCTTGCAGGGACCCAGAAAAGGGATTCACCCAAAGAAGCAGAGTCTGTGTCATACTGGAATCCAAACCTGCACGCACGATCCTAACTCAGCAGCACCTGGAGGGATGCACTCGGTGCCCTTGACTAGGGCTGAGACTCTGACTTGCTCCTAGCAGCTGGATCTGGCTGCTGGACTGCGGAGGGCATTTCTGTGAGCAGAGAGCCTATAGGACAATAGGAGGAAGAGAAGAGAATTCTTCTTCCATCTTCTTAAAAAAGCATCTGGAGACATGTGGGTTAGGGCGCCACCTGGTGGGCATAAACTTTCAACTTTGGGAGTCTCAACTGGGCTCCTTACATGGTAGAGTCCTTCAATAGCTTTGGAAGGATATTTTTAGCCTCAGGAATCTTGAGAATATTCCAAGAGGCAGTGGAGCAGACTTTCTGGAAGAGTGCAACCATGCGTTGAAGAAAAGCTTTGATTCTGTCCAATTCAATGAATCTAGTCTAAGCACCTGGCAGATGCAAACGTGTGGTTGTGAAAGCAGGAACAAAGAGGACCCGCTCCTATTCTCAAGTGTTGGCACTCTGCTGGTTGCTAAGGGACAGCTGTGAACACAAAAGACAAGGAAAAGGGTCATAAGTAAACTACAGAAGAAGAGGGGAGAGTATCACGGGGAGAAGTCTGGGAATTTTCAGTCACAGGTGTCATGGAGGGTGAGTAGTGTTCATCCCAGAAGGAAGGAAAGACCTTGGGAGTGGCTATCCCCAGGGGCCCCGAGCTTGCTGGCTGCCCCACCACATACACACTGGGTATGCCAAGACTACAAGAGCATGACTGTTCTTTCCCCAATAATCTCTCTCAGTGTGTGTTCAGCCTGTAACTTCAAGGGATAAGGCAAAATGTTTCTCCAAAGTGGAGAGTTTGTAGTTAGGCAAGTCCTGAGTTTGTTAATCTAGGCACTCAAGGGGTCCCCGGGCCCTTTCTGAAGCCAAGCAGTCTGATGGAGGCAGGAGCTAGTGACAACATTCCGGTCTTGGACAAGTGCTGAAGGAATTTGAATAGCAAGTCTCAGCCTAGCCCCTACTCACCCCATGGGATATCAGCTAGTCAGATAGGAACCACAAGGTCCCCAGAGACTCACTGTTGTCCCTAAAATCATGCCTTAAAAAAGAGGCCTGCAGGTGTTAATGGAGTCCCGCAGGCCCTCGCTGATTGCAGCTGGGAATTGCCTGGCCGAAAGGCTCAGGGAGGAGTGGGAAAAACCCTAGAGGAAGATCTGACACCACAGGGCACCAGGCAGTGCAGACTGCTTTCCACCCTTGCCTGGTTCACCTCCCACAACAGTTCTGTGAGACAGGCACTTTAAAAACTGCCTTCAGGGGGGCTGGAGAGATGGCTCAGCGGTTAAGAGGCCTGGCTGCTCTTCCAGAGGTTCTGAGTTCAATTCCCAGCAACCACATGGTGGCTCACAAGCATCTGTAATGAGATCTGGTGTCCTCTTCTGTCATGCAGGCATACATGGAGGCACAACATACAACAGAATGTTCTATACATAATATATAAATAAAATCTACGTAATATATAAATAAAATCTTTAAAAAAATTCAAAATGGGGAAACTGAAGCATAGGAGGGTTTTGCAGATCATCCAATCACCTAGTGTGCTACAGCTCACGAGAAAGAAAACTCACTCACACATCTGGGGAAACTGAAGCACAGGAGGGTTTCACAGATTATCCAATTACCTAGTGTGCTACGGCGCACGAGAAAGAAACCTAACTCACACATCTGGTCACCAGATGTAGGCTTTCATCACCGTGTGTATCTGGGACTTTGGCATTAGTCTGGGAGAAGATGAAACTCTTTCCCTGTGTGGTGGGAAAGAGAAAGGCCCAAATGCCTGGAGATGGGTCAATGGAGCCAGGCAGAACTCTGAGAGGAGGGGTGGGTATACAGGCCCGTCTTGAGATCCACACTTGGGGGACCTGGTTCTGCCTGGTGTGTGTTTCTCCTGCTATGGGACCTCAGGATGGGGGTGTCCCTGGATCCCACCTCACCCTTTAATGCAGGAAGATGGACCTGGCCGGCAATGCTGGAGCTCAACGGTGCTCTTCCCGGAGTGCTACCTGCATCCCCTAAAACACATGTGACTGCCGGTTCCATTATCTCCATGTGGCAGGAGGACAGGGAGACTCAGAGAGGCTGAGCGAGGAACTCAATCTCCATCTGTGGACACTAGGAATCACTACAGCTGCCCTCAGTCTCCAGATCCACTTTAACCAGAAACTTCCCAGGAAGGCCAGCCCCACAGGAGACTTGTCCTAAGACATACACACTCTGAGCACTCAGAAAAAGCCAAATGTGGCCTCCTTTCTATGTCCACTTGGCCTCCAGTCTCAGGTCATCACTGAACTCTCTAAAAGAGGTGGAAAAGTGCCAGGCGATGTTGGCACATGCCTTTAACCCAGCACTCTGGGGGCAGAGGCAGGCCGATCTCTGTGAGTTCGAGGCCAGCCTGGTATACAAAGCAAGTTCCAGGACTGACTCCATAGTTACTAGGAAACCCTGTCTAAAGACACCACCCTAACTCTACTCTGTCCCCAAGGAACCTCCCTAGCCTACTCAAGTGGAATAAAACTGCTGCCATGCCCCAAAGACATCAAAGTCATGCAAGCTACCAGAGAGACATAGCCTGAACCACCTAGCTGATAGGTCATGGACCAAGTAAGGCTACAGGGTTTTGGGAGTTGAGTCCTCCACTCTTACCTGCCTCAGCCCTTGCTGATATAGAGCTCCTGATGTTGGAGGCTCTATAAGATAAGACTCGATGCTGACTTCTCCTGCCCCATTTCTTTCCCATGGTGGTGCCCCCCAGAATCATTTTCCTGTGATTTGGGTTAGTAGCTGATCCCATTGGGACTCAGGCTCAGGTGACCAAGGAACATGTGACACAAATATGTGGGGAGCAGAAATTCCGGGAAACCAGAGGAAGCTGGAGTGGAGAGAGGAACCTTGTGCCAGGCGGGGTTCTCCAGAGAAACACTCAAGACAATGGGGAGAAAGGAGAGAGGGGGCGGGGAGGAGAGAGGAGAGAGAGTGGGGAGGAGGAAGGAGGGGAGAAAAGAGAGAGAGGGGGAGAGGAGGGAAGGGAAGGGAGAGAGGGAGGGAGAGAGAGATCACAAGAAATCAGCTCACAGGATTCCAGAGGCTGACAAGCATTGGCTGGCGGGAGGCCAGAGACTGACAAGCAGTTGGCTGGCTGGAGGCCTGCTGAAAGGGCACCAGCATTCATTACTCCAGGAGGATCAGGCTTTTTGTGCTGGTCAGACTTGCACCTGATTGGGAGTCTGCCCACACTGGGTGGGGATGGGGGAGCATCTGCTCCAGTCAGCCTCCCAGTTCTCATCCTTGCCCCGTCCGCATCTTCACAGACAGACACATCCAGTGTCTTAGTCCATCTCGTACTGGACCAGGACACTTCGAAGGGGACAGTTGGTAAGGAAAAGCTTATGCCGGCTCCTGGTTCTGAAAGCTAGGAAGTCTCTGTCTGAACACCCACATCTGCTGAGGGCGACAGCTGCCTCAAGCCATAGTGAACAAACAGAAAGGTGAATGGATGTGTGGAGTGGGCAGACTACTTTATAACTGTTTATAACTCTCACAGGGACTAATCCAGTTCTGTGGGAGACCCCAACTGGATGAGAATGGCAATATGTCCATTTCATAACCTGGTCACATGGTAGGATCCCACCTCTCAACATAGCACCCAGAGGATAAATGTTTTCATAACAGGGGCTCCTGAGAGCTCCTGAGAGGGCATATGGCGATATTTTGTTTGTGTCTTAACAAATAAAGCTTTGTCTGAAGATCAGAGTGCACAGCTAAGCCACTAGAGGCCAGGCAGTGGTGGCACACATCTTTAATCCCAGGACTCAGGAGGCAGAAGGATGTCTGTGAGTTCAAGGCCACCCTGGGCAACACCAAATTGAACAGTCTCAAAGTGAAACAGAGCCAGGTGGGGTGGCTCATACCTTTAATTCCACGACCAGGGAGGTAGAGACAGGAAGTGATAGGGCTGGGCAGAGAGAGGAATGTAAGATGGGAGGAGACAGGCCCTAGGAGGTAATCTGAGATAGCAGTCTGAAGAGATGCAGTCAGTCTGAAGAGGCAGGGTCTGAGGACAGGATCACCACTTTGGTCTGAGCATGCGTAGAGGTAAAAAGTCTCTCTAGTGTCTGGCTGCTCTGCTTTTCTGATCTTTCAGCTTTCACCTCCTCATAGCTGACCCAGGGTTTTTATTATTAAGAACAATTAGAATTCATACTACAAGGACACAGCAGGATTTGGTGCCATCTATGAAGCAGGAAACAAGTCCTCCCAGATAAGAAACTGGCTGACACCATCTTACTTAGAAGCTACAGTCTGTGATGTCTTATTGTAACAACTCAGGTAGACCAAGCCACTCAACATGTACAAAACACCACACATATACAACAGAAAACCCTCAGAACTGCTACAGCCTGGTGCAGTCTGTGGGTCCCAGGCCATGATGGGCACCTGGGACTTCCCTCTTTGAATGCCCATCCATGCTTTACCTAACCTTGACTAGAACCTTGGCTCCCTGGAATTCTTCCCTTCCTGGCATAGCCCAGGCTTCATTTCTGGGAGGACTCACTCATCCTGTCTCCTTTGAGCTGCTGTAGTTTTTTTTGTTTGTTTGTTTTTTGTTTTTGTTTTTGTTTTTTGTTTGTTTGTTATTTCGAGACAGGGTTTCTCTGTGGCTTTGCAGCCTGTCCTGGAACTAGCTCTGTAGACCAGGCTGGTCTCGAACTCACAGAGATCCGCCTGCCTCTGCCTCCCGAGTGCTGGGATTAAAGGCGTGCGCCACCATCACCCGGCTTGAGCTGCTGTAGTTTCTGATCAACCCACACTATACGGCCTGGCAGTACTGCTGGGCACCTTAGGGGATGCCCTGGTTTTGAAAAATAATTCTCTTTGCTTGAATGTGACAGACAGACAGGAATGTGGCTCCCTGTGACATCAGTCTCCAAATACTCATGCTTTTGTGGTGCCTCTTCTCTTGGAGTAGGGATGGGACCTATAATTGGTAACGGTAAATGGCACACATGGTGACAGTTTGTCCTGCAGGACTCTGGCTTGTGAGTAGACACACTCTAGGGACATTCCTTATTAACAGTTTGGGGAAGCTGGGGTGGCCAGGGATCATGGAACTTTCCAGAAGCCTCTGGTTGCTGGGAGTAGCCATCAGCTGGCAAGAAATCAGTTAGGGCTTAGTCTGTCCCACAGTTACAGGAAGTAGAATCAGCCAACACCTCAAACGGGATTGGAAGAGCCTGCATTGTCAAGTCTGCAGACTCCAAGAAACAATGCCACCTCCCCACCAGGGGCAGATGTGTCAGTTCCTGAGCAACGACCTCCTGGCCCAAAGAAACAGAACATAACTTTGCCTTTCCCCCCAGTTATTATTATTGTGCGTGTACAATGGGCGTGGGCACATGTGCCACAGCGTACGTGCAGTCAGAGGACAACTGTATGACTGCGCTGTCTCTACACCTTTAGATAGATAGGTACCAGGGACCAAATTCAACTTGTACAGCAAACCTTTTACCCACCGAATCACTTCACCAGTGGCCTGGAGTTTGTTTTTTGAAATTGCCACACATAGTATAAATGTCTATACTATGTGATACAATTACACTTTTTGGTTTGTTTGTTTGTTTATTAATATTTATTTATTATGTATACAATATTCTGTCTGTGTGTATGTCTGCAGGCCAGAAGAAGGCACCAGACCTCATTCCAGATGGTTGTGAGCCACCATGTGGTTGCCGGGAATTGAACTCAGGACCTTTGGAAGAGCAGGCAATGCTCTTAACCACTGAGCCATCTCTCCAGCCCCCTGTTTGTTTGTTTTTGAGACAGGGTCTCTACATAGCCCTGGCTGTCTTAGACCTCACTGTGTACACCAGGCTGGCATCCAACACACAGAGATCTGCCTAACTCTACCTCCCAAATGCTTGAATTAAAGGCATGTGATACCACAGCCCAGATAATTACACATTTTTATTTACTTATTTAATGTGTATGGGTGTTTAGCCTGCATGTATGTCTGTGCAGAATGTGCATGCAGTGCCTGCAGAATCCAGAAGAGGGCATCAAATTCCCTGGAACTGAAATTACAAATAGTTGTGAGCTATCATATAGGTACTGGGAATCAAACCAGGGTCCCACGGAAGAACAACCAGTGCTCCTAGCCACTGAATATCTCTTCAGGCCCATAATTGCACATTTTAAAAGGCAGCCAGAGCTAATCTAGGTAAAACCTAACTCCAAGTCGTCTTATGTCTAGAGTCCATGGCTGCATATGCAAGAGACTGCTGGCCTCTCTGACAGTTACAAAAGGAACTGAGACCTGCCTATGGTCGCCTCATGTTCCTACAGCCCCAGCACTTAGCAGATGGAGGCAGGAGGAACGAGAGTTCAAGGTCATTCTAGGTAACAATCAAGTTATAGGATAGCCTGGGCTACATGAGATTTCCTCAAAACCACACACACACAGACACACACACACACACACACGGTAACTGAGAAAATGGTAAGCCTGTTTTTGTGTGTGTACACATCTAGATGTTTGTGTATATGTATATACATGTGTATGGAAGCCATAGGTTGACTCTGGGTGGTATCTTCCTGTCTCTCTACCGTATTTTTAAAATCATGTTTGTGGTGATTTGAATAATGATCTCCACAGGCTCATAGATTTGAATACTTGGTCAACAGAGAGGCACACTATTTGAAAGGTAGGAGGGGTGGCCTTGTTGGAGTAGGTGTGATCTTGTTGGAGGAAGTGTGTCACTGAGGATGGGTTTGAGGTGTCTTTCTTCCCTCCTGTTGCCTACAGATCCAGGTGTGGAACTTCCCAGCTCTAACACTATGTCTTCCTATATGCCACCTCGTGGTATTGGACTAAAACTCTGAAACTGTAAGCAAGCACCAATTAAATACTTTCTTTTATAAGAGTTGCTGTGTTCATGGTGTCTCTTCACAGCAGTAGAACAGTGACTAAGACAGAATCTTTTAAAAATCATTTATTTATATGTGTATATATTTGTGGGTCTGTGCACACGTGCAGGTGAGCCTATGTATGCATAGATGCCCAGAAAGGGGCATCAGATGTTCCGGGGTACTCTCAACTGTTTTAAAGAAGCAGGCAAGGTCTTTCCCTGAACTGCCCTGGAACTCACTCACTATGTAGACCAGGCTAGTTTTTAACTCACAGATATCCTCCTGCCTCAACTCCTGCTGGAGTTGAAGGCATGTGCCACCATGCCTAGCAGGGTTCTGAGATCTGAACTCTGATCACCATGATTTTGTAGAAAGCATTCTTAATCATGAAGCCTTCTTTCAACCTTATTATTTTCTTTTTATTATTTGACTTTTTTTTCCCCAGCAAGTAGGTCTATGTATCCACGCAAGCTTGGCACCCTCAGAGTCAGAAGGTGTTAGATCCCTGTGGAAATGGAGTTAAAGATGGTCGTGAGCCATATGTGGGTACTAAGAAATGAACCCAGGTCCTCTTGAAGAGAATCTAGTACTCTTAACCACCCAGAAAATCTCTTTATCCCTCAATTATTGTTGAGACAAGATCTCTCACTGAAACTGGAGCTCACCGGTTTGGCTAGACCGGCTGTTCAGCAACCTCAGGGATCCTCCTTCCTCTGCCTCTCGCACCAAGACTGCAGGTGCATGCTACCACGTTTGGCTGTTTTCACGTGAACTCTGAAGATTCGAACTCAGGTCCTTATGCCTATGTGGAAGCCACTTTCCTTGTCCCTAAAGTGAAAATGAAACCATAATGTATCAAATTTATGCATGTTGTCTTATATCATATAGAATAAAATCATCACTTTTCATTAGTGAAGTCTCCTTGAGGCAGTGTGAGTGATCAAGAGTCACAAGCATTTGAACACTTGGTCACCAGTTGGTAGGGGTGCTTTGGAAGGTGAGGTGAAGGGGGTGTGTCCTTGTTGGAAGAAGCCTGTCACTGGAGACAGACTTTGAGAGTGGTCTCTACTTCTTGCCTTTGGCTCAAGATGTGAGTTCTCAGCTCCAGCCACCAGGCCGCTGCCTGCTGCCACCACTAGGGACTATTTTTCCCTCTAGAACCATAAGCCCAAACAAACCCTTGATTCTGTAAGTTGCCTTGGTCATGGTGTTTCATCACGCCAGCAGAAAATGACTAACACACCCATGATGGTGGGAAAGGCCCCCTCTGAGTCTGTGGATGACAGTCCTAGCCGGAAACACCGCGGGCAAGGAAGGCATTCTCAGATCTGGAGCTGTGATGACTTCACTGTCTACTTGGCTAGACTTGGAACGACCTCCCAGGTACATGTTGTTATTTTAGGGTGTGCTACTTTTGTTTATGCTCTGGAACATTTGTTTAATGATGCAGAGATGTGTTTGATTAAATAAAATTCACCTGTGGTCAGGAGGTTGCGTCAGCAGCTAGCTGACAGGAAGTGGCAGGAGGAGCCAGGTGGAGAAGGGATTTTTAAGGAGGGGCGAAGAGAAGGGGGGGGGCTTCTGGAGAGAAGTGAGTGTGAGAGGAGGCGAGCTACTTGCTATTCAGCCTCTCTGAGGAGCAGAATTCCACCTCAAACCTTGGATCTTGAGTTCTTTAGAGGAACAGAGATTTAGTTAAGTTCCCTTGGTAGCTTTGAAAGAGTTGGTGCCTGAGGAAACAGAATTTCTTCAGGCTGCAGCTGGGGATTGAGAGGCAGCAACAGTTTAAAAAGGAGGACAACAGGTACACCGACACATGTCTGCAAGGGTACCTCCAGAGAAGGTAAGCTGAAGAAGGAAGATCTTCCTGAATGTAGGGAAGACCACCCCATGGGCTGTGTCCTACACTGAATAGAAAAGGCAATGAGAGTTAAGCACTGTCTTATAGTCAAGGTTACTCTTGCTGTGCTAAAACACCATGACCAAAGCAACTTGGGGAGGAAAGTTTACTTGACTTATTCTTCCGAAAAGCTGTTCATCATGAAGGAAGCCAGGACAGGAACTCAAACAGAGCAGGACCCTGGAGGCAGGAACTGATGCAGAGATCACACAGGGCTGCTGCTTACTGACTTGCTCCCTATGGTTTGCTCAGTCTTCCTTCTTATAGAATCTAGTTCTTTAATAACCCAGTTCTTTCTGGGCTGTGGTGGCGCACGCCTTTAATCAATCACTCTGGAGGCAGAGACAAGTGGATCTTTGTGAGTTCGAGGCCAGCCTGGTCTACAGAGTGAGTTCCAGGACAGGCTCCAAAGCTACAAAGAAACCCTGTCACAAAGACAAAACAAAACAGAACACAGTTCTTACAGAACCACCAGCTCAGGGATGACCCCACCTACAATGGACTAACTAGGCCCTCCCCCATCAATCACTAATTTTAAATAAATGCTCTACAGGCTTGCATACAGCTCGATCCTATACAGGCATTTTTTTTTTTTTAAGATTTATTTATTTATTATGAAGACAGTGTTCTGTCTGTCTGTATGGTTGCTGGCCAGAAGAGGGCACCAGATCTCATTACAGATGGCTGTGAGCCACAATGTGGTTGCTGGGAATTGAACTCAGGACCTTTGGAAGAGCAGTCAGTGCTCTTCACCTCTGAGCCATCTCTCCAGCCCCCAGGCATTTTTTTTTAAATTGAGGTTCCCTCCACTCTGACGACTTTCACTTGTGTTGAGACGACAAAAAACCACCCAGCACAAGCCCCCATAGTCATCTCTGTTTCCCGACTGCTGATGCAATGGGACCATCTGCCTTCTGCTCTCCTACTGTCTTCACTGCCGTGGTGGGCTGTATCCTCAAGCTGGCAGGCGAAGTAAGCCCTTACTCCTAGCTTAAGCTGCTTTTTGCTAATATGTGGTCATCAATACAAAACTACCTTTTTGTGATCCAGCAGTTACAACAAATTTGCCCTATGTGGCCTGCTGGTCCCGTTGGAGAATGGTGATTTGGGGGAGTACAGTAGAGGTATTTAGTCAGCTTTGGTGGGAGGAGTCCATACTTGTAACAGTGGACAGCCTCATCTCTGGCACCACAGTTCATGACTTCAGAGCTGGAGAAAGGCTGTCTGTCATGCTGCCCGTTCTTCTGTCTTCCATCATGAATGGATGCTGATGGCCTTGCCAGTGCACCAACCATCACAGCTGCCTATCTGATGACAGTATTACCTGGAGTTGATCTGATTACCAGGGAGCCACAAGTGCTTTTGATACGTTAGTTTATTTGCATGATTTGAAGGGTGGCAGATGAACTCCACCAGCATTCAGGGACTGGATGCTTCGGAGGGGGCTCAGTGCCCGCACAACGTCACACATCGGGCTTTCTGTGGTGAAAGCCTTTTACACTTCACACTATCTCAACAAAAGAGGCACAGTGCTTGGCAAGTTTGCTCTTTAATGTTAAAAACAATATTTACCATACTAAAGCACGCTATTCCAAGCCATTTGTGGAGTCTCTACCAAGGCTGCTGGTTTTGAATTTGGACCAGAAAGAGAGAAGGCTGTCTAAGAAGTACAGGCTGTAGAAAGAACAAGCCTCTGTCTCTCACACTAGACCTCATGGGTTACCAGATCCATCACCCTCAGTATCTGTGGTAAACAGGAATGGCTTGCCTGCCAGCCACTCCCTCTTGTTCCTGTTAGCGATGCATTTGGTGTGATATCAGATGGCAATGTGCGCAGAGGTAAACATGGGGATGGATGGGCTCGGGATCATCGTGGCAATCTGCATCTCTGTTGGGATGATTTAAGACTAAATATATGATCCAGGTTCAGCCGAGGAAATGTGAGGGTAAATTTGATGGATAGAGTTGAGGAAAAATGGTCCTCATTATTTAAAATCAATGCATGAATTCTGTCAAGGGGACAAGAAGACAAGATGGGAACTAAGATGAAAGATTTACAGAAGACATACAGGACAGCTGAAATAAAGAACTCTCAAAATACAACGATGAAAAATAAATGCTCTGTTTAAAAAGAGCAAAAAGGCTGAAACTTCACCAAGAAGATTTAAGATGGCAAAAAAGCCTATAAAAGACGTTTAACATCCTGTGTAATTAGGGAACTGCGAATTAAAACAATGCAATGCCACGAGTACCCATTAAAGTGAGCAAGAGCCACAACTGGGTACAGTGGGGCTTTGGGGAGGCTGAGGCAGGAGGATGGCAGCCAGTGTGAGGTCAGCAGATCTACAAAGCAAGACCCTATCAAAATGGAAATGATAATAGTTGTAATAAATCCAAAACAATGGCCACACCAAATGCTGGCAAGGATGCGATGCAGCAGAGGCTCATGGGACGCAAAATGGAGCAGCTGCTTTGAAAGGCAGTCTGACAGTGTCCTATAAAACTCAGCATCACCTTATTACAGTAATTGTGTTCAAAGGAATTCGAACCTGCCCAGTGGTGCATAAAGACATTTGATTCGTTATTTCCTGAACTTGCAAGCAACCAAGATGTCCTTCAGTGACCACACAGTAGAATATTATTCAGTGCTGAGACAAAACAGGCTACCATGCCATGGGATACGGGAAGGAATAAATACAAGAAGCAGAAGAAGCCAAACTGAAAGGTAAAGGCTGGGACTAAAGAGATGGCTCAGCAGCAATTAAGAGCACTGGCTGTTCTTCCAGAGGTCCTGAGTTCAATTCCCAGCAACCACATGGTGGCTCACAAGCATCTGTAATGAGGTTTGGTGCCCTCTTCTGGCCTACAGGCATACATGCAGATAGAATACTGTATACATAAATGCATTTTTAAAAATATTTATTATGTATACAATATTCTTTCTGTGTCTATGCCTGCAGAATGAGTTCCAGGACAGCCAGGGCTATGTTAAAAAAAAAAAAAGAGAGAGAGATAGTACATGAAAAAATGTGTAGGCCAGGCCTGGGAGTATACACCTGTAATTCCAATGCTGGGGAGGTTGAGGCAGGGGAATCTCAAATTCCAGACAGCTACATAGCAGTATCTTGCCTTAAAATAATAATTTAAAAAAAAGAAAAAGAAAACAGTACAACAAAGAAATAAAAACCATGCTGCTTAGGAAGAAATGGAGTCCTGGTTGAATCTTGCCCATAAAACTTCTTTGGTTTATGGGAGTCAATATTGCCAGTGTGCAGAGATGGTACATCAGGATGGCAAGCAAAATCCACTGCACCATTGACCAGGTCATTCCTGAAGCCTCTCTGCCTCCAGACCTCTGGCAGTGAGAGAGAACAAGTTTCTATTTGTTTATATCATTCGCTGGTTATTAGTTATTCCCCTAGTTGTGACACAGTACCTGGCAAAAGCAACATAAGGGAGAAAGGGTTTATTCTGGCTCCCAGACTGATGGCCCAGTCCAGCACCGCAGGGAGTCCTGGTGATCAGAGCCTGAGGCATGCGGCCCTCTTCTGGTCTGCAGGCAGGAAGCAGAGAGCAACGAATTCTGGTACTCAGGCCACTTCCTCCTGCTTATGCTGTTCAAGACCCCCAGCCATGAAATAATATCATCCATATTTAGGGTGGGACTTTTTTTTCAATTTATTTATTTATTATGTACACAATATTCTGTCAGCATGTATGCCTGCAGGCCAGAAGAGGGCACCAGATCTCATAGATGGTTGTGAGCCACCATGTGGTTACTGGAAATTAACTCAGGACCTCTGGAAGAGCAGCCAGTGCTCTTAACCTCTGAGCCATTTCTCCAGCCCCAAGGGTAGGTCTTTACACTCAATTAATGCACTGTTGTAGAATATTAGTTTAACATGTGTTACATTTGTTTATGCTGTGGAACATTTGTTTAATGAAGCAAAGATGTCAGATATACAGACATACACACACATGTCTATACATGTTTATACATTTTTTTCATACCTTTTCTCTCTCAAAATAAAAGTATTTTTATTTTATTGAAATCCCAGGACTTAGTTGAACATAAGACCTTGTATGTACAACGTAAGCAAGCACCCTACTACTTATCTGTAGCCCATATATTTTTCAAATATTTTCAGTCAAGGGACTAGGTGTTTATTTCTGGGCTCAATTCCCAGTACCACATAAGCTAGTACTGCAAGAGAATCAGAAGTTCAGGGACACCCAGAATGGTGGTGCACCTCTGTAAGCCCAGCACTGGGAAGGCAGAGGCAGGTGAATCTCTGTGAGTTTGAGGCCAGCCTGGTCTACAGAGCAAGTTTCAGGACAGCTAAGGCTGTTACACAGGGAAAACTCTGTTTTTCAAAAAAACAAACAAAACAAAAAAAAAAAAACAACAACAACAAAAACTGAACAACAACCAGAAACTTCAGTCTGTGGCTGTTTGAAGCTCTCAGCCTGTAGTGATTCCTTTCATTGGTACAGCCACGCCCATAATAAATTTCTTATCAAACATGGAATTACTTTGTAGCACTGGGGACCAAACCCCTGACGTCTTCCTGCTAAGTCACACTTTACAACCGAGCTGTATCTCCAGCCTCAATCGTTCCCATTTTAAAGACAAGAAAGCCAAGGGACAGAAAGGTCCAATCACTTGTTTAAGGAAGAATAAGCAGAAACCTTTTCCTAGACTTTCCTCGGGGTAAAAACAGCACCAGGTTGAAGCAATTGGAGCATGAAACAAAAGGGCAAATACGTGCCCCGTACTCTCTTATGCAAATACCCTCCCAGGTCCTGAACTGACTGGAAAAAGCAGACGAAAGCCCCGCAACCAAAAACAATAAAATGTAGAGTTGCCCAGTGTGTCCGAATGCTACCATCAGTCCTATGAAGCACTGAGGGCAGCCTGGCTGGGAACTGAAGGCTGCTGGGAAATGAGTGTCATAAGAACAAACAAAGGCCTGTCTTTACTTTAAATTTTCTTTTTTTTTTTTT
>NW_026067893.1:17583692-17607578 GCF_014885135.2 Alexandromys fortis
CAGAGATCCGCCTGCCTCTGCCTCCCGAGTGCTGGGATTAAAGGCGTGCGCCACCATTGCCCGGCTAAATTTTCATATTTTGTTCCTCTCCAATTGTTGGCATCTGTTTTGATGTTGTCCCTAAAAAGATGCTATCTATTTTAATTGCTGAGTTTTTTTTCGTACTCTACTAAGTTTGCGACCCAAAGTTCTTCATTTATCTCAATGTTTATTATATTCCATTGATTACGTATGCACTGTGCGTGCGTGTGCATGCGTGTGTATGTGTCTCCATGCTAATGTCAAGGAAGCCTGTGGAGGTCAGAGGACAACATGCACGAGTCAGTCTTCTTCTTTGAGGGGTCAAACTCGGGTTCTCAAGCTTGCTGGCGAGTGTGTTTACCCACTGAACCATCTCACCAGCCCCATTCCTACCACCTTGATCTGGGCCCTGGATGAAACCAAGTCTTTGGCTGAATGACACTAGGGGCACTCCTCAGTGACAACCTCCTCTAAACAGGGACCCACAAAGCTATGGTATGGTGGGCTACATATGAAATCCAGCACCTAGGAGGCTGAAGCAAGAGAACCTGGAATTTGAGGCCTGGCTGAGCCACAGAGACCCTGGCTCAAAACCAACAAAGAAACGGGGCTCGTTTTTTGTTGTAGTTACCATTTCCTGCACCGTTCTGGTGAGGTTTCTCGTGGCCCACATGACTAGGGAGTGCCCTGTCTTCTCCTCAGAAATACTGAATCATAAAACTGTGGCACTGGAAATGGTTCCATTGTGCAGTGAGCACAAGTCCATGCCTGAGAAACTGTTTGGAGACAGCGGCTGTCCTCCACCCAGCCTTAGTCACATCTGACCCAGAAGTCACAAGTTCCTGATTCCCTGCCGTGTGTACCCATCTGAGCTGGTGGCATGAGAGTTGCCAGGTCCTTTAACCATGGATGTGCTAAGAGTCTGACTCTCCTGGAGCTCAGAGTGGGTGAGAGGAGTCTGTGTCTGAAGGCCGGACTTCTGGTTTAAAAGCCTGCAGTCCCCTCCTCAGTCACAGCTGGCTGAGACTCTGCAGCAGCACTCGGAGGGGAATGAACACTGCTAATTGCTCTTGCGTGAGCTTGCTCTTGAATCTCTCTCTCTACTATCTCTCTATCTCCATCTCCCCAGGACTTCAAGAAAAGCGGGGAAAAACACACTTAAGAGTATTCTTTTGTTGCTTTCATGCAGAGGGACAACGAAGATCTATACAGACTGGGATGTGGAGGGGTAGAAACCAAATTCCCCTTCGCCTTGCAGAAAGGATCTCACAATCCCAGCTAGGACATTTTTTCAAGGTTGTTTTGTTTTTAGGGCATTAGAGTTTTGCTTGAGTTTATGTGCACCAGGTGTGTGCTTGGTACCCTCAAGGTCAGAGAAAGGCACCAGATCCTCCTGCAGATGGTTGCAAGCTGCCATGAGGATGCTGGGATTTGAACCCAGGCCCTCTGCAAAAGCGGCCAGAGCTCTTAACCACTGAGTCATCTCTCCAGCCTCCTTTATCTCCTCCCCACCTGGAACTTTGACAGAAGAGAAACTTAACTTAGAATGTTAGCTTTGAAGTAAGAAATGTCAGGAAATCTTGCTCCCACCATTTGCTGCCCAGGCATCCTTCCTGACCTTTCTGGATGAGAGCATAAACCAACCTCCAATGAAGGAAATAAGCATTTCTCCAGAGCCACCGACAGACAAATAAGAGTTGGGCACAAAGAGCTCAGTAGTAGAGCACTTGCCTAGCAAGCTGACGATCAGATGTCCAGCGCTGAAGAGGGAAAGATAGAGCCCCATGGGTCCCCTGAAACTATTTCTGCCATTTCCAACCCAACTTGCAAGATGCAACTGGTGAGACCTTCTAAAAATGCAAATTTAACACCAGGAGGAAATGAGCTAACACTTGTAGAGTACTGACTGCGTTCCTGGCGCTCTGTAAGAGCCACAGAAAGCCTATTCATCAGTACAAATCACGTTCCAGGGGCAAATGCAGGCTTCATTGCCAGCCCACGCCTTCTGCTTCCCACCATGGCTACTTATTTATTTTCTTTTTTCGAGGCAGTGTTTCTCTGTGTAACATTGGCTGTCCTGGAACTAACTCTGTAGATCAGGCTGGCCTCGAACTCACAGGGCTCCTCCTGACTCTGCCTCCGGAGTGCTGGGGTTAAAGGTGTGCGCGACCAACAGGCCTTGCTATTTATAGCGAATCTACAGGCCTCACTTCATCTCTTTGGAGAAAAGTTCTATCGTGACCGCAGGAACCTTCCTTCCCTCTACCTTTATTCTTCCCAGACCCATTCTTCCTTGTTTTAAAAACTTCAGCGCCTTCCTTTCAACCCTATGTTCCTTCTCGTGGTTTCCAGGACCTCCCAAATATGCTTCTTCCAGCTTCACGTGATAATGATGGTAGTCACAGACTAAGTGGTGGTTGGGTGTTTGCCTTCATTGCTGGGCTGTTAACTACTCCAAGGCAATGGTAGTAGTTCTGTTACTGCCTAACAAGGAAACCGAATTGGGAAGGGTCGCGGTGGAAGACGTCAAAGAGTAAGGAACTTTTAGGTACTTCTTCCTTTAGGTAACAGGCCCAAACTTGCTCAGTGGCTACAAGATTTGAAGATCATTCTGAACATCAGGACCAGGTGGCTGCTGGGAGGAGACGTGAATTTTAGGAGTAGCAGGTTATGAATAACTTAACAGCAGAACAACGCGCCACGTGCGCAGGACACAGCCCAGAAATAAAAGGAGGGGGGGAATCATTTGTCACGTGTACCCCGCAGGGCCTGCAGCCTCCGTCGCACCCCGTGGCAGGAATGCGACCCCGCCCCGCCTGCGTGCGTGCAAGCAAAACCGAGCCAGCCCCAGGTCTGACGTCAATCAAGGGGGAGCCTCCAGGCGTGGGGAGGGCTGAGGTTTGGAGGGGAAGGGAGGGCCCGAAGGACACGCCCCTCACCGATACTCTGCCATTGATTGGACTCAAAGAATCTCCGCACTCGATTTGGAGGCAGGCACGGGAGAGGGGCGGGGCTAGACCCGCCCTTCCCCCTCCGCAGCGGCTGATTGGCCCACGGAGTCTATGCGTTCGGTTGGGGAAGGTTGGCCCAGCTGCTCGCTGCAAGGCTGTGGCCGAGGATTGGCTGTTGAGGAGCTCAGAGCACTTTCTCCGGGGAACTGTGGCTGCGATCCAGGTGACTCCGGCCAGGCTCCGGGCTGCGATCTGCCCGCCTCGGGCAGCCAAGGCAACCAGGTAGGTAGGCCACGGTCCGGCTCAGCTCTGCGCGGGAGCGCACGGGAGGACGGCCGTAGCTAGGAACTCGCCAGGTCGCAAACCCTAGATCCATTTTAAGGGCCTCTTGTTGGGCTAGCGGCCACATCTGAGCCCAGGGGCCGTCTGGGCTGGGGATGGCACCCTGTACCTTCTACCAAGATACCATTTCCCAAGCTCTTGGCCAGCTTTTTGGCCCTTGCGATCACCTTCAGGGCAGCCGTGCCTGCCCTTTCGAAAAGCCGGGGAGAGGTTGGAGTGGGCGTCTTAGCTGCCGGATCCCTATTTGGGGTCTGCTGGGACTGGCTATGGGTTGACAGGGATCTAACTCCCCATGGGGCTCTGCTTTAGTTCCCCTCGCTTTAACTTCAGCGCTGAGGCTGGTGTGGGAATTCTGTCTGTGGCTCGGTGGCGACCTCCAAAACCCTCAGACGCAGATGGCAGGCTCTCAGAGGTTTCTGAACCTTCTGTCCTCTGTTTCTTTTGAACATATTCTCAGCCATCTGACAAGAATGAAAATAACACTGGTTGAGATCGTAGACACTAGGGTCAAATCGCCTAGTTAATAGCCTAAGATTACCTATCAGCCTAGGGTGTTGGGCAGGTTACTACTTCCAGCTTTTTCATCTGGAAAATGAGTTTGACAATAGTGCCCACTTAACAAGGGACGTTAGGATGCCACCTCACATGAGGATCAAAAAGTCCCCTGAAAGTACTGTTCTGTGCTTGACACAGCAAGAAGCTCCCTTCTGTGGAAGTTAGTCATAAAACCATGGTTCTAAAAGGGCACAAATGACCTTGTCTCTCTTCGAAGCCCGGCTGGGTGGTTTGCAAGCCAGCAGTGATGACCATGGTTCTGTATAGTTGTTATTAGCTTTCTGTTGGCATCAGTTTTCATTCAGCCAATAGGCATTGTAGAGAGTGCGTAGTCTGCCAGGACGGACGCTCTCATATTTCATCTCTGTACCCAGTAAGGATTATTTTTCCACTCACCGTTTTGACTGATGAACAAAATGAAGTAAAGGAAAAATGAGACTTGTCCAGGGTCTCTGTGATCAGGGCACTGCCAGGCACTTAGGGGCTTGAATTCTTTCCAATTCCTAGACCAGCTAGTTTATTTTTCTGGGTCTGGAATAAGGGCCCGGTTTTCTTCTTCACTTCTGGGGCATAGATTTGGAAAGCCAGCGGTATATGGAACACAGGGCCATTTGAATGCGGGTTTCCACTTGAGGAACAATAGACTTGGGCTGTTGTCCAGAGGTATGTCTGTACAGAGTAGCAGGCCAGGCCCACAGTGTTAACTTGAGCTATAGCCTCTAGTTGTTTTAAAGTGAGTATTGCCATAACCAAGGTTATTCAAAGGTGGCAACCTGATAGGGAGAACTGCCACCCCACCTAAGTGTGCTCTGTCTCCAGGGTTACCTATGCCAACCTGAGAGGTGATAGGATGGAGAAATTATGGAATAGCAGTGGAACTAATGTCACATGCTACAGAGAATGTCCCCACTGTTCAGCGTCTGTGCTGCCAGTGCACTGGCCGGGTGAGGCATGAGGCCTGCCTCAAATCTTTAAGAGCTGTACAGTTCTTCCTTTAACGCCTGACTCAAAATAAGTTGAACTTTGTCATCTTCAACGTTCAGTATTTACTTGGGGGGGGGTTCATTCTCAGCCTACTGTGTCCAGCTGAAGCATTTTGTAATTAGTCCTTACTCATCAGCTCACAGGCTCATGCTTCTTCCATGGCGGCTCTAGAATGAAATCTTTTAATAGCCCCATGCTTTCGTTTTCCAGTTTTAAAAAGTACCATTGTTCAAGTATACACATGAGCTTCCTGGAGAAGGTTTTGTCCCGGAAATTCGGGGAGGAATCACTGAACACAGTGAATGAGACAGGAAGTGTCTTCTGATGGTATCGTGACCCCACTTTATCATTTTCCTCATGTTTACCATCTCACGTGACTTGGAACCCTAGCTTCACTCTGTCTGAATTCCAGGGTGAGGCTCCCAGAGTGAAGGGCCTCAAAATCTGGAGGTGCCAAGGCTTCCCAAGGTTCATCGGGGGTAGTGGAGGCTGGACCCAGGGCTGTAACTCAGCTCACTGGAGGCTGGCCAGTTAAAAGCCTGCCGTCCTGCAGGTGGGTGCTGGAACTAAAGTGGCCGTCAGGCCCCAGGCCGGTTCCTTCTGCTGGCAGCTGCTACTTGATGATGGGACTGCCAATCTGAAAGAGGGACATCACCCCTTCTCCTACCACCCCAGGCCAGCCTAAGAGTCTACCTAGGGCTTGGCCACTTGGTAGTGTTCTCCGACTTCTGCCAGATTCTGACCCTTCCACCCACTGTAGCAAAACAGTATCTGGCCTTCAGGGAGGCTGAGGGTGGGGAAAAGGGTAACTATGAGTCGAAGCGTTTTCTGGGACCTAATTAGTGAGACCTGTCCACACATGCAGTTCCCAGCCAACAAGGAGCAGGCAGGCCGTGTCATCTTCCAGCACAGACCCAACCCTGTCATGGCATCACTGACTCAAGACTAGTGCAGGCCATCAGCCGCAACCTGCCCCCACAGTGGCAGGGAATCGGCCAGAGATGATGGGGATTCCTGAGGCCTGTCAACCAGGGACAGAACCAGGGACAGAACCCTGATCCTCTGGGTCACATGCCACTCTGCACTGGGCTCAGCTGCAATCCCAGAGTTCTTTAATGGAACCTGAAGAGCACCATGGGTTCAAGGCTGAGGATGCTGTCATCCACCCTGACACTAGTGACTGGGATAAGGGATGTCCTTCACTCCTCGTGGACGAGTTGTTTGCCAGGGACAACAGGTGGCTCAGGGGTTTAAACTATGGGGCCCCAGCCCTTGCTTTTCCTGCAGTGGGATTGTGATGACAGTACCCGCCTTCTAGAGTTATTCTGAGGATTGATGATGCCAAGCGTACCATTCAGTGCACAGAAAGCACCCATGCTTGCCCTGGGAATCCCATTGGCCTGAAAGTGTACCATGGTCACTTAGCTTCTGCTCTCACCGCACAGATCCACCAGTTCCTGGGGTTCGTTACTACACAGGTTTTAACTGGGTTCTGTAAGAGTGTTTGAGAGACAGGCTTTCTTATTCCTGTTTTCCAGGTAAAAATATAGCTTTTGTGATTCTATCTGGATGTCTTCTGTGGATTTACCGTAGGTATTAAGTCTTGAAAAGGAAGTGGGCTAGGATAGAAACTGGGACAGCGCAGTGTGGAAACAACTGGAATAATGTGTTGAGGTGGAGGCCGGAGCAAGGGAGTGGGTAGTCGTTCTGAAAGGGTGGAGTGATGATTCAGACTCTTCCAGAGAACAAAAGAACAGCAGGTGAGGGTGAGGGCTATGCTGGAGCAGGTAGAGAGCAAACGAGATGCTCGCTGCTCGTCTTTATTGTCACTTCTTAAAAACAAAAACATAAAACCTGCCATCGTGTAGTCCAGGCTGTTCTCAGACTCAATATATAGCTGAGGATGACTATGTAGCTTTTCCTTTTTAACATTTATTTTTATTTCATTGTATGAGTGCATGTATATCCATGTTCCATATACATGCCTGGTGCCTGCAGAGGCTAGAATTTCCCTGGAACTGAACTTACAGACGGTTGTGAGCAGCCATGTGGGTGCCAACAACTGAACGTGATCCTCTCCAAGAGCAGCCAGTGCTCTTAACTGCTGAGCCGTCTCTCCAGGCCTGACTGTGAACTTTTGATCCTTCTTCCTCCATCTCCCAGATGCTGGGATTACAGACATGCACTAACATTCCTAGTTTATGTGGGGCTGGGGCTCAAACCCAGTGTCTCATGCATGCTATGCAAGCACTCTACCAAGTAAATGACCTACATTCTCAGCCCCTATTCCACTCTGCCTATTTTATGGCAAATGTGTACCTACCTTTCTGTGACTGTGTTTGAATTTTCCCCTGTCCATTTTATGCCCAGCTACTGGTTGACGCCTCTGTAGGTGGCTACAGGAGTGCTTACATCTCCACCTTTTATCCTCAGAGCACCTCGATGGGGACCCCGGCCTCAGTGGTGAGCGAGCCACCTTTGTGGCAGGTTTCAACTGAGGCCCGGGGCCGCAAGCAGGCCTCTGCTAACATCTTCCAGGATGCTGAGCTGGTGCAGATCCAGGGCCTGTTCCAGCGCAGTGGGGACCAGCTGGCTGAAGAACGGGCCCAGATCATCTGGGAATGTGCAGGGGATCACCGCGTAGCTGAGGCCCTGAGGAGACTGCGCAGGAAAAGGCCCCCAAGGCAGAACCACTGCAGCCGCCTGAGGTAGGGGCCTGGGAGTGAAGGAGTGAGGGAAGAGGTGGAAGGGATGCCCTCACTGTAAGGTGCCCACTGTCTGTGTTTATACTGCTATTGCATCCAAGACTATAATTATTGTTGGAGTCACATGACCCTGTGATCCCCATGAGAAGGAAAGCCCAGTCAAAGCAGAACTACCAAATTCTGAGACTCTTGGCCAGCAGAAGGGAGTATTTTTGGAAGGAGAAAATTACCAATAGTAGAATGGGTAACGTTCAAAGGCAGGCCTGGTTAAAGCCTGTAGGGGACTACAGAGATGTAGTAATTGGAGCGGTGGGGCTGCATCCCCAGCACCCCGGCCGCCTGGCTAGCTTATGCCCCGAAATAACAACATACAAACTATTCTTTTAAACACTGCTTGGCCCATTTCTATCTAGCCTCTTCTAGGCTAATTCTCACATTAATTTAGCCCATTCCTAATAAGGTATGTGGCACCATGAGGTGCGCTTACCAGGAAGATTCTAGCCTACATCCATCCTGGGTCGGAGCTTCATTGTGTGTGTCTCTGAGAGGAGCTATGGAGTCTCTCTGAGGAGTCTTTCCTCACTTCCTCTTCCTCCCAGCATTCTGTTCTGTTTACTCCATCCACCTATGTTCTAACCAATAAAATGGGCCAAGCCAGTTTCTTTATGAGCCAATGACCTTCCTCTATCACAGAGAGGTCTCAGATGGTACTGTGGAGATCCTAAGGGGAACAAGCAGTAGACTTTGTCTGCCCATCTAGTCACTGACAGCCCAAGAGTAGTGGGCCCCAGGGACCTAGGTAAACCTGGCCTTAAGCCCATCACATGTTTCCCTCTAGGATCCTTCCCTCATTATAAACAGCAGAGACTGAGCAGGTTTTCTCAGGCCTGAGATGGCAAGTTAGTGTTCACTGGTTGCCTTAACTGATGTCATTTATTTCTGCCTTATGCCATGAATCAAAGGCAGAGGAGGTAAGGGGAGCTTTGGTGAGTGCCCATTCCCTGATCCAGCCTACATACAGAGTTGGAGCCAGGCGGTGGTGGCGCACGCCTTTAATCTCAGCACTCAGGAGGCAGAGGCAGGCGGATCTCTGTGAGTTTGAGACCAGCCTGGTCTACAAGAGCTAGTTCCAGGACAGGTACCAAAACTACAGAAAAACCCTGTCTCGAAAAAAAAAAAATACAGAGTTGGAAAACTTGTCATACAGTTCTTGGAGTAGTCTCTTTTTATCCTGAGCAGTGTTTTATAGTGATAAAACATCTCCGTGTTGACGTTGGCTTATCACACTTGTTCCCAACAGAGCACCAGAGCCTGGTTCTATAGCGGCCGACCCGCCAGACAGTGCCACTGGCACAGCGTCAAGTGAGCAGCTTGGGAACTCCCGGAGGACAAGTGCCAGAGTCCACCGAAACTGGAATAAGCCAGGTCCCACAGGTTACCTCCACCAGATCAGACACTGACCCAGTGAAGGGGCAGGGAAGGCCTCCCCAGATACTGCAGGGACTTTTGCCAAAGGGCTTATGGAGTTGCAAGAAGGTCTGAGCAAGACCCTGTCTAGGTGGTGAAAGCAGTAATAAGAATGTCCTCGGTTCAGACCAGAACCAGCATCCACTGGACTCTGTACCATGTGGAACCTGCTCTTCTCAGTGAGGTGATAACGAGGCTGCTCAAGCCTCAGACCTAACAGTACAGCTGGGCTGCATGGCATCCCCCTGGGATAAAGTGTGCTCAGATGCAGCATCTCACCATTCTGTAACTGGCCACAACTGCCAGTTACTGTCACCATGCAGCAGCCAGCTGTCTCACACCCTTGTGCCATAGGCCAGTGCAAAGGGAAAACTTGTTTATGTGGAAAATAAAAACATTTACTTCAAGAATTCTGTGAGTCTGTTACAGAAGGGGAGAATTCCAAAATAGACTTGAGCCAGGCAGGAAAGGACAGGATATCCAAAGGAGATAAATCTGGGCTGGATGCTTGTATTGTACTTTCTCAACCCTTAGCCCTGGAGATCCCAGTACTGCAACTTCATCTTCCAGAGGTGGAAAGTTATAAGGAAAAATGGGGTCTCTGCACTTGGACACTGGGTCCTTGGTTGCTGGGAGCATCATCTCTCAGAAGGCACCATCAAGGGCCAACCATACTCAGGTTGGATGGCACAGGACTAATCAATCGTCTTATACACTGGCACTATGGCCTGGTAACCTAGAGGTGAAGGGCTTTTCCTATTCTAAACTATGTGCTCATCAGCCTTCCCCCTCCCTGCCAACACATACCCTCAGGGACAGTGGTATACCTGTATGGCAAGACTGCCCTCTGCTGGCGAAGCAGAAAAGCCAACCTCTCAAAATTCACCTCTACCACTAGTGGCTCTCAACCATCATAGTGCTGCGACACTTTAAATAGTTCATGTTGTGGTGACCCCAACCATAAAATTCTTTCCATTACTACTGTAATTGCTACTTCCATGAATCATAATGTAAATAGCTGTTTTCTGATGGTCTTAGACGACTCCTGTGAATGGGTCGTTTGAACACACACACGTTGCAACCCATGGGTTGAAAACCACTACTGTACACCTAATCCTAGAATCTGACTTTAAGGAAGAGGCCAGAGCAAATATAGAGTCCCTACCAGAGAAAATCTGTAACAAGTATGCTTACCAAAGACAAACATGTGTCCCATCAACAGACTCAGGTCAGGTTTTGGAATGTCTTAGGAAAGTACATGGCTTCCAGGAGTCAAGTCTTTGTAACTCTATAGAAACACGCCTCTTTGCCCTTAAAATTGCATTTACCTTGTTTTCCTTTCCCCAAAGAAAACAGGACAAAGAGATCAGAACTGAATTTGTTATTCATACATTTGCATCGATTTAAATATAATACATACAATTCTACAGTGCATTAGAACAGGGCAGCAGCTCTCACCAACCAGCTTCCACTCCTAGACATGGGGGGCAAGGCTGGCAGAGGGACGGCTGTTCTGGAAGTGCCTGACACTCTGGGCTCTTGGCACTCCCAAAGTCCACGTTCAAGGCAACCTGAGTACAGGCTTCAAGCGAGAGAGGCAGGGAAGGACGCCTGCACCCTTGCCCATCAGGCCTGGCACTGGCTTCCTCTTACATTGGACTCAATTTCCTCCTGATGGCAGAGCTGATCTGGAGTAAGACAGTGCAAAAGAGCCTGGTGGAACACCAGGTTCTCTCCAGGCACCTCAGGCTCTCTCCAGCACCCCAGTGTGGAGTCTCGCCAACAGTCTGGTGCAAAGATGTCTGTGAAGAATGTCACATACCTGGACCCCTGCAGGCTCCTGTGATCAGGAGGCAGGAATTCTCCCAAACATAGTTCTGAGGGCAGAGTCCAAGTGGGCTGGATGGGATTGTCAGGATGGGGCAAACGACAGTGCCTTTGTCCACAGAGCATGCATATCCAGTGCTCAGAGATTCCTGTTGGCTGAGTGGAAGCCGATAGCAAGCTGGCTCCTAGACTGGACTGAACAGGGAGCAGCCTGTTCTAGCTGCTGGGAGAGCTGTGTGACTCTGCTCTGCCGCCTGGATGGTAGGAGCCAGGCAGGCCGAAGAGACACACAGCTGTGGTCCCCATTCCCTTTCTTTGGTTTTTTCAAGCCTTCAAAACAATTTCTTTCCAAGGCTGACTGACCAATTGTAGAGTGTGAGAACCCTCAGGGATACACAGCATGGGGTGTGAACACGGCTGCCTCTCAGCCACGGGTGGCCCTCTTTTTAACTCTCTCCTGAAGCCAATTCTTTGCTTTGGTGTAGAAAGGGTTCAAACACCTGGCAAGGGAGAAGACACATGGAAGCAGGAGATGCACGTTGAGCTGGGCAGGCACTGGGGGACTGTTTGAAGGCCTCTCTTCAGAAAGCTGAGGAGAAAGCAACCCAGGACACGAAGGCAGGGAGCCGTGGGGCAGGGCACAGGTCCCGTCACTTTCCAGGCAGCAGTAGTAACAGGAAGAACAAGGACACTGTCCTGCCACTCATGAACTGACTGACAACCTCTACGGAGAGCCTCCCCAGGACCCAAACTGAACTCCTCATTAAAACTTGGGAAAAATAGTGAAAACAGAAACCAAGTAGAAACGGATGAAGGCTGAGGAAGGACCCAGGAGTGAGGCTGTGCCAGGCTCCCCATGGAACACCCCCTAGCACCCAGCATGTACTTAGGCTAAATCAATCACCTCCACGTGCTACACATCTGCTCTTAACAACAACTGCTGGGGCTAGCCTTCTCACTTCAGCTGAGCGCTAGGCAAGCAGCAGCAGGGCAGAGAACAGGAAGATTATGTGCAGAGCCTCGACAGGTACAGAGCAAAAGCCTCACTGCCACAAGAAGCCAGTACCACAGTGTGACAAGGGGGAGGATCGATATGGCAAAAACAGAAAGGGAAGGTGTGGCTTCTGTCTGGGCCAGCGATGGGCCTCTGACACAGCTCAGTTCATGGGAGTGAACAACTGCTAGGTAGCAGAGCCTGTCTAAGCAAACTTAGGTCTAGATTAAGGGCTTCTGACGTGAGAGTATCTAATCTGGGTTTCCTATAAGCATTTAAATTTGTTTCTGTTGTTTCCTTCTTTCTGATGCAGAATATAATAGGGAACTGGGATGTAGAAAGCTGTCAGGGGGATGGGACCTTCCCAACCTGCCATCAGATGCTGGGAGTTGCTCCTCCTCAGCCACCTGGACTCCTTGCCTGGATGCCGGCTCCCCAACACTGAAGGGTCCAGGATTACTCTTGTCCCTGACTGTGCTTCTCCCTGTGGATGGGAAAGCCCCGAGGGAGGCGGCAAGCAGAGAGGAAGGACCCTGAAAGGCTCCACCGTGCACCAGCTTCTCTCCAGGCCTGCTCCCAGCCTGTCACCTGCAGGATTTCTTCTGCCCGCCTCTAGGGCTACCACCATGAAAAGAAGGGCTTCCGACTCTGAAAGCTCTGTGTGTAGGATTCGCTTGAAGACCGCTGATGGGAACGGGCCGTCTCAACAATCACAGGTGGCATCTGGACCAGGTGCAGGGGACTCTTATTGTCTTTTAGGGCCTGGGTCAAATTTAGGATCTGTATTGAAAAAAGCAAAATGGGTGAGAGAAAGGCCTAGTATTCTAAGCCTGCCTCTGCAGAGAGCACCCTCTTTCAAGTCAAAATAGATACCAATGAAAAGCCATGGAAGTAGGCTATTACAAAAGTAGGACACGGGGCTGGAGAGGTAGCTTGGCGGCTAAGAGTATCTTACAGAGGACCCGAGTTCAGTTCTTAGCACCCTTGTCACGTGGATCACGATGCCCTGTAACTCCAATCCTCTTCTGGACCATGAAGGCACCATACTCACAGGTACAGATACAGATATATAATTTTAAATGAAAATTTTAAAATTTGGGGGCTAGAGAGATGGCTCACATTTAAAAGGCACTAGCTGCTCTTCCATAGGACCTGGGTTCAACTCCCAACACCCACATGGTAGCTCATAACCATCTGTTATCTCAGTTCCAGGGGATCTGACACCTGCTTCTCAGTCTTTAAGGGCTCCAGTCACACAAGTGGGGTGTAGAAGGGCTGGAGAGATGGCTCAGTGGTTAAGAGCATCGTCTGCTCTTCCAAAGGTCCTGAGTTCAATTCCCAGCAACCACATGGTGACTCACAACCATCTGTAATGAGGTCTGGGTGCCCTCTTCTGGCCTGCAAACATACACACAGACAGAATATTGTATACATAATAAATAAATATTTTTAAAAAGTGGGGTGTAGATATACATACAAGCAAAACATCCATACAATAAAATTAAAATAATTATAAAAAATTAAGAGAAAATAGGTATATGAGTGGGCAGTGGATATAACCTCACTAGCAAATTTTTAAAACACTGTTTGCCCATAGTCCAACTTCAGAAGGGAAGGGAAGGTTGAAAAGCTGTTTGAGGGCCAGAAATCTGAGACCCAACTGAGCAATATGGTGAGACCCTGCCTTAAAACAAATAAGCAAAGGAAGGAATAAAACCCCAAGTGAAAACAATACCTCTTTGCCCTGTAAGTCCATAAAACAGAAAATATGATCCGAGAGAGCGAGAGTTCAAAGAAACAAGCAAAAAACAGGCTGCAAGGCTGTGAGGCTGGAGTGTGGTGCACATGGGTAAGCTGAAAATAAAGCCCCCTTTGACCCTGCAAACCCCCGCTGCCCTGACTTTAAATCTGTGGTGCTGGGGACCAAACCCAGAACGTCATACACACCAGGCTAAGTCTTTCCTACCTCAGCCTTGCGAAGGTTGAGAGTGTCAACATGCCTGGCCCTGTCGTTTTGAAGGGTAGGTCATTGGCTGAGTGTGTGTGACTCAGCAAACTAATGACCGAGTCAGGAGGCCAGACACAGTCCTACCCTATCATTATTTACCCACAGCCCCATCAACTGGTCCAAAAAGTTTCAAAACAAGTGACACCGGGTCAGATTACTTCTCTAGGTTCCTTGCAAGTTTCTTCTCCTTTGTCAGACCACAATGTAGTCTGCCCCTGGGTATGCAAACTGCAATGCCTATGTTTGAACCAATGCTTCCTTTGCTTGTAATCACAGCCTGCTGCTTTTTTTCTGACAACAGTTTTTTTTAATTATTTATTTTCTGTGAATTGGTGTTTTACCTGTATGTTTGTCTGTGTGAAGGTGCCAGATGCCCTGGAACTGGAGTAACAGACAGCCATGAGATGCCATGTGGGTGCTGGGAATTGAACCAGGGTCCACTGGAAGAGCAGTCAGTGCTCTCAACCGCCAACCCTTTCTACCCCCTCTGCTAACAGTTTTAAAATGCAAAGGCTGTTCTAAAAACATTAAGAACATAAGGTAGAAGATAATTTTCACCTGCCATTCTCCCCTACCTTTTGCTATCCTACTAGATGATAACCAGACAGGGTGTAATGGGAAGGCTGCTACAGTGTTGGCAAGGGACTGAGATGAGGAAGGGCTGGAGAAGATGGTATGATATGGATGAGGTGCCACCTATATTATCCTAAGAAGCAAGCCAGTTCCATTATGTTGAGGCCTCTAATACCAGAGTCTACAATGTAACTTTCAGGTTTCCAAAAGTTACAGCAGTCTAGCTAGACCCTTGCTTGACTTGAGAAAGACAGGATATTGGTATTCAAACAAATTAATAAAATGGCAACTCTTAAAACTTCTTGACTACCCACGTGAGCAAATGAGCCAGCCCTGAAGGCATGAGAGCTTAACAACCCCACCCTCCCCATACACAAGCACCCTACAGCAATAAGGAGAGAGGGCCTGTACCTCACCTGGGCCAAACAGCAGAGTGAGTGTGGGTGGCCCAGATCTGAGGACCAGAGAGAGGGAGAACTGGCTCCACTCCTTGCTGCAGGCTGCACTGAGTGAGCTAGATGCCAGAGAGCTCACCCAGGGAGTGACAATGAGGGAGAGCTGGCAGGCTAACCAACCCAGCTACTGTCCAGGCCCAGAACCAAGGCTAGGAGTTAGACCACTCCAACATCTACCTCATCTATGAACTGTTGGAGCACATGAAGAGTACAAACCTATAGATCCCAAACTGCAGCATCTTCATGACACACAGAACAACAACAGGATATCCAAGAGGAGCCCCAGTGAGAGCCCATTATCAGTGGCATAGCAGAAGTCAGACATTGAGACAGACCAATGACTCATGGCAAGGAACACTTGCAAGTAAAGATGAATGGTGAAGAGTCCAAGAATAAGAATATAGAAATGTAGATGCCAGAAATAAGAAAGTATAAAGTTGTGAGCCTAGGAGAATGAGAGCAGGCTGTCAGCAGCTTTCTCAGCAGCTTAAGGATTAACTATTAACAGTGGCTTATTTTACTTTACAACCCATAGCTCTGTCTGAAAAGCTAAAGCAGCCCTCTCTCTACAAATTTAGAGTCCCTCTGCAAACTGAGGGTCAGCTTTTCGATACTCCACCCCCCTACCCCCACCACTCATGACTGGCAATTGGTATGAGCTGAATTAACTTTTAAATGATGGGATGCACCTGACTTGTTGGTTGTGCATTTTCCCATACCCTTCCCTGCTACACAAAACTGGCAGTATGAGGGGAATATAGAGCTTTGGTAAGCACCATCAGAAAGTGCCAAAAGAAGACAATGAGCTAAATACAAACAATAGTTTAACTTAAAAAAAAAAAACTGTTAATGGAAATTGTAAAAAAGGCAATTTGTATCTGTTTTACGTCGAGATTGTAAAAAATTCTTTTTTTCATGCCTAATACTTGCTTCTTGTTATAAAAAGGGGAATTCAAGAAACAGCTCATTGCCACAGCATTACAAGTCATCTCTGGCAGTAGTCTCAGCTAGCTGATAAGCTTTTTGTGCCCCCTGGAGACTTTTTTTTTTAATTTTTTTTTCCAGGAATAAAGTTTGTTTCTGGTTTAACAGACTTTGCATGACCCCTGTGAACCCAACAAATGGACTACAGGGTAAACTGTGTTACTTACTCAGTGGGCCACACTACAATTTCAACAGGACTTTTCTCTCTCATTTGTTGTTTTTGGTTTTTCTTTAAAATTTTATTTTGGGGAGGTTGCAAGGGCAGAGAGTGAATGCGAGGGGACAGGGAGAAAGTGGGATCAGAATGTATGATGTGAAATCCACAAAGAATCAACAGAAGTTTAAAAAGTCTTGATTATCCCATTTCCAAGGAAAATGTGCTCAGCAAATTCAAAGGTGCTTCCTTTGAGAGTCTTTAGCTAAATGGCATGAGGAAGTAAATATATACTTATGGCGGAAAGACTGCTATATGCTTTGAAGACTAAAATTAGTAAGATAATTAAACCAAAAGCCCGCAATCCTAGCACGTGGGAAATGGAGGCAGGAGGGTCAATTGTTCACGGTCACTGTTGCCTACACAGTAACTTTAGGACCAGTCTGGGTTATACAACAACCTATCTCAAAGAAAAAAAAAAGATTCAGAAGCTGGCTTTTCTATTTACAAAGTTATAATTAGTTATTATGTGTTGAGTACTTTTACGCATCAGGCCTTACTCCAACTATTTCAAATAATGTGTCTAATTTTATATATATATAAAAACCCCGTGAAGCAAGTATGTGACACAAAGAAAAATGAAGGGAAGAAGAGGTTTGGATCTCATAGGTAATAAATGGGAACGCCAGGCTTCACTGCTGAGCTCTCTTTAAGCCACACTCATGACAAATCTCCCACAGTTTTGTTTTTGAGATAGGGTCTGACTCAAATTCACAGGGATCCTCCTGAGTGCTGGAACTAAGGATGTGCACCACCACACTCAGGCCTACAGAGTTTTGACAATGCTGAGTTTCTGTAGTTCCCTGTGAACTACAGGGTGAAGTAGACAGGGAGAATAATACAGCTTGTAACTCAAAGAACAAACTTATAACCATATCGAGTACCAGCATGTTCACCATGTGCCATGCAGTTTCTTCTTAATGCTTACCATGAATTCTCTCATGCACAAGTCCACAAGAGAGGAAGGTACAGTTACTACCCTGTTTTATAAACAAGGAAATTCAGATCCTGCTTGCATCACAGAACCTGTAACTGGTGGGGTGACCTGGCTCAGAGTCCAGTTCTCAGTCACTGAGGCTGCATTACATTTATCAATAATGCACCCAGCAACTAGTATAGGGCTAAACCTTCAGCGAGTGTGTCAGCAAACAGTGGTTGGTACCAACACTATGGAAGAGGGAGGAGATCGCAGAGATTACCTTTTCTCTCCTGTAGTTTAGGGCAGAGCCACAAATATATATGGCACACATTTGATGTCCCAGGCTTACCTGGCCCCTCATGACAGCGATCTGCTTATGGAACTGGCCCCTGTCGAAACCAGGATCTTTCTGTAGGAGAAAGGCAGAGGAGGATGATGGAACCCATGGAATGCCTCTTAGGAACCCACTTTTCCTCCCACTTAAGTTTCTAACAGTAGTTTATTAAGTACACTGCAAGGAACCAGTGGGTTAGGAAGTAACTAGAGTATTTCCTGCCACAGAGAACCCTAAACTGCACCACCACCCCCCTTCAGTGCTACACCACACAGAATCTAGGTAGCACTGGAGATGGAACCCAGGGCTTTTTGTATGCTAAGTAAGCATTCTACAAACAGAGTTACATCATCCTAGCAATGCGGCTACCAGGTCTTTCAATCCTTCCAAACCAGCTCCAGTTGGTTCCTAGTAACCCTGTCTTGTGGCTAACTCAAGTTAGATAAGTGTGAAACAATAGCCTTCACTGCTTGTTCAGAACTAATTATAAACGCCAGAAGGGGCTGACCTTGAAGAGTTCATATAGGTCCTCTTCCAAGTCCTTGACGAAGTTAGGGTCTGAAATCTTTGGAAGAATCAAATCTTTTATCTCCTGAGAGAATGGGACCTTCGCCTGGGGCAACCAGGCCCAGTAAAAAGGATCTGAAAAGAGAACATACTCAAAGCAAAGCATGTGCTGGAATGTCTGCTCTGGGTGTTCTATCAGTGTCTGTCAAAGAGAAAACTATTCTTCCCTGATACAGAACAAAAAACCAACAAAATCCCTCTCCAAGTGCTGCTGACCCTAAGACTGCACAACTAGTAAACACAGGACTCAAAAATCACACCCAGAGTAGCAGCCTAATCCCAGAGCTCTTCTCCAGGTGACACGTGATTTCCCACAAAGCATCTACTTGCTGGACTTTCAGATGACCCTGAAAACAAAGGCTGGTGCTACAAAGAGGGCTGGTGACTCCCTACTGGCATTTCTTTTTCTTTTCACAGATTTTCAATTAGAAAGGGATATGGAGTACAACTAAGAAAGACAGGACACTGACAGCAATTTATCTGCAGAGACCCAAATGAAGTAACTTATGAAAAGATGAGTTTAAAATTGCAAAACGGCCAGGCAGTGGTGGCGCACACCTTTAGTCCCACACCAGGGAAGCAGAAGCAGGTGGATCTCTGTGAGTTTGAGGCCATCCAGAGCTGTTACACAGGGTGTTGCTCCTTTTGGAAACTACAGCTTCCAGATTCCTCCTGGATTATGGACACCTGCACGCATGGGCGCGCACAGGTGCAGGACATTTCTCCCAGATACCCTTGCTCTTCTCGTTAAAAAGCGAGCTTCCACGCGGTCTCTCTCTCTCTCTTGCCCCTTACCCTTGTGTGTCTTGCACACCTGTCCCTTATCGTGTCCCCCCCCATTAAAGCGCACCCACGTGGGAGCCGAGTGTCTGTGTCTTCTCCTTTTGTGCGTGTTTTGTCTGTCCTGTGTTTGTCTCCACACACACACCCGCTTTAAAAGAATAATATTTTGGTGCCGTGAGGGAAACCCTGTCTCCAAAAACAACAACAACAACAAAAAGAATGCAAAGCAGAAATGAGAAAACTCATTTATATTGACTTATTTATTATTTACTTTGCAGAATTGGGATGGAACCCAAGGGCTTTGCACATGCTACACACCCAGCCCATATGCTTCTACTCTCTCATTACCCATATACCTTCACTGGAAATAAATGGTAAAAATTCTAATAGTTTATATGATGGAACAGTTACCAAATGTTGCTGGCCATGTGTAAAAAGGCCTGAGGCTACAGTATTTCATTAATTCTTAGGTCAATCCTACTACAGCAATGAACCAGAGCACAGTCCATAGCTCTTAAACTTACATGCCCTCCAGGAGTCAGGATGCTTCAGTGGGAAAGCTAGCCCATTATCTATGGCAGCCACCTTGATAACAGGCTCCTTCACCACCACCCAATCTGTGTCCTGCAGAACAAAGAGAGATTTGCTCAGGCCCTTTAAAATAGTAGCAAAAGACAGGCAGTGATGGCACACGCCTTTAATAATCCCAGCACTCTGGAGGTAGAAGCAAGAGGATCTCTGTGAATTCAAAGTTAGCCTGGCCTACACTCTGGTTCAGGACAGCCAGGGCTATACAGAGAAATCCTGCCTCAAAAAAAATCAAATAAAACAGCTCATCTCAGCCTCTCCTTCAGCTTACTTAGATGTAACCTCTACCAGTTTTCATACTGTTTTCCGGACGTGGCATCTGCATCATTTACAGTCTGCTCAAGGTTCTTAGGAGTTTCTCCCTCTTAGCCTTCCTGACTCCCGGAGGCAGAGGTCTTACTGTGTTGCTCAGGTTGGTCTCTGTCTCCTGAGTGCTGGTGTTACAGGTGTGCACCATATACACTGCTAGAGGCCTCCCTGACTCATCATGGGCCATGTACATTTATTTACCCGGAACTTGCCTGAGTCCTTACTAAGGAGAAAAATGACAAAAAACAAAGAGAGTTGTAAATCATTCTGAGGTAAAACAGTGAGAAACTGAATAACAGAAGGAAAGAAAAATCTGTACCAGCCAGCCAAGGTCCTTTAAATGTGGACCTAGTTCAGCTATGACTTCACTGGTAAAGATGATAAATACCCATTTTCCAGAGAAAACAGAATCAAGATGACAGGTGGCTGGCTTCTACATAAGGTAGTCAGGCCTCAGTGATACATAAAAATGAAAAGGTCAGAATGGGTGGCCCAGCATTCCATTCAGGAGGTAGAAGCAGGCAGAGTTCAAGGCCAGCCGGCTGGTCTACAGAGCAAGATTGAAAACAGCCAGGGACACCGGGAAAAACTCTGCCTCAAGTAAATAAACAAACAAGAAAAAGAAAACAAAAGGACAGGAACTGAGCAGAGACTGAGCTGACTCTGCAGCTGCACCAGGGACACTATGTCTACTGGGTGCTGTGACTGCTCCAGTTCTACCAGTGTTGCCACAGAAGCAGGAGTTGCAGCTCCAGGATCCCTGCCTCAGCACTTCCTGGGATTGAGGCTGAAGACACAGTGCAGAGGTTAAGTGCACTGGCTGCTTTCCTAGAGGACATAGGTTTGATTCCCAGTACCCATGTGGTGGCACACAGCCATCTGTAGATCAGATGCACTTTTCTGGCCTCTGTAAGCACCAGGCACACATTAGGTACACGGTCATACATGCAAGTAAAACACTCATCCACATGAAATGAATCTTAAAAGGGGGAAAAAAAAAACTTAAAGGAAAAAAGGCACTGACGCAGCTTTTTCTAGACTTATGTACCCCATGGCTTAAAAGGGTAGAAACCACTGGGCTAGACAATATTAGACAGGCTCATTTAATGCAATATTTTTCAGACCTTTACTATGCTCCCATGCAGGGTGAAGCTCCAATAGAGTATACAGTGTGCTCCAGTCACTCCTCTTCCTGATGCCATTCCAATTAGTATCACTTAGGAGGATGCTCAGTGTGCTTAAAACACACTAAAGAAACCACACCAAGTATTAACTTAAACCTATGTTTCTCTGACTCTTGTGAACTTTTGTGACCTAAATTTCTATTTTGTGTTTCCATTGTTGAATGATTACTCCTCTCCACCCCCTCTTTGAGATACAGACCAACTCTTACCCGTGAGCTAGAACTATCCATTGGATAGTCATATTTAATCAGCCAGTTGTCGTTGCCTCGGTCTGTAAACAGAAACATAAAATAAGTATGAATAATGTATTTAATTTGAGAAATGATAGATTAAGCATTTGGGATACTTGGTCCACCTCCAACTAGGATCAACTACAAGGTGGATAAAATATTTAAAAATCCCTGGAAGGCATTAGTGATTTTTAACAAGATTAAAAAATTGAGTCAAAATCCCAGTACTCAGGAGGCGAAGGCGGGAGGATCTTAAATTCAAGACCAGTCTATCTTATTTACCACAAGACTGCCTTAGAAGGAAGGAAGAAAAGGAAGGAAGGAGGGAAAAAAGAATCTAAGAGCTGGGACCAGGAGAAAGAGACACAGGGAGGACCTAGCCCTTGTGGCTTTTTTCTCCTACTGTAGCTGCCGATTCAGGAAGAGGTGGCTAGAAGGCTGGGAAGGGGGACAGTGTGCTCACTCTTTAAAAGAGAAAACTTGCAGCCCATCTTGGAAGCAAGCCAGCTCCAACATCTGAGGCTCAAGTGACCTAGGCAGCTAGTGAATTAGGCGCTGGCCCTGAATCGCCGTTATACCCCAGACAGATTTTACACCATAACCCAAAACTTTCCAATAGCTGTATAGTTTCTGATAGAAGATATCTGGCAACCAGACTAACCAAGTACACAGAGAAAAAAACGACACAATAAAAACAGAAATGAGAACACTAGAACAACACAGAGCTGCCAAACAAGGGTGATATCTTTTTGTTTGTTTGTTTTTGTTTTTTTGAGACAGGGTTTCTCTGTGGCTTTGGAGCCTGTCCTGGAACTAGCTCTGTAGACCAGGCTGGTCTCGAACTCAGAGATCCGCCTGCCTCTGCCTCCCAAGTGCTGGGATTAAAGGCGTGAGCCACCATCGCCTGGCATATTTTATACAGACTTTTTAATGTCCAAGTAAAATATTTAATAGCTTCCAAGAAGGTAAAAGGAACAGCTAGGAGTGGTAACACAGGCCTATAATCAGCTCTCAGGAGGTGGAGGCAGGAAGATTAGGAGTTCAAGGTCAGCCTGGGCTAAGTAAGACTATGTCTCAAAAATACCAGGGGGAAAAAATAAAATTAAAAGCAAGACTAAAATACCAGCAGAAAACAAGCGAAAATTTAAAAAGAACCAAGTAGCAATTCAAGAACTGAGAAATCACAGTCCTGGAAATTAGAACTCAGGCCACATGGGCTGGTGGAGCACATTTTTAGTCCCAGCACTTGGGTGATCTCTTCTAGTCCCAGCCTTGTCTACACAGCAAGTTCCAGGACAGTGGGGCTAGAAGGTGAGATCTTGTCTCAAAACATCAACAACAATAGAAAAAAAAAAAAAGAGGAAGACGAGAAGGGTCACTCAAGAGGCTGAGGTAGAGGCAGAAAGATCACTGGTTCACACCAATCTTAAGTCTAGGGTACACTATGAAAAGGTCACCCACGTATACACACACCCAAAACAAACAACAAAAAAACTGGTCAAGATGAAAATAACTGATAAGCCCTTCTTTCTTGGGGTCTAGACAGGGTTTCTCTGCAGAGCACTGGTTGTCCTGGAATTCGCTCCGTAGACCAGGCTGGCCTTGAACTCACAGAGATCTGCCTGCCTCTGCCTCCTTAAAGGTGTGTGCCACCAGCTCACGGCGGTAAACATATTTTTAAAAAATGGACACAATTACAGCTGGGCAGTGGTAGCGCACTCGGGAGGCAGAGGCAGGTGGATCTCTGTGAGTTCGAGGCCAGCCTGGTTTATAAAAGCTAGTTCCAGGATGGACAGGCACCAAAGCTACAGAGAAACCTTGTTTCAAAAACAACAACAACAACAACAAAATGGACACAATTATGAATAAAATATTCTTGCAGCTGAGCAAAGTATCCTTGTAGCTGGGTAAAGTGTAACCAGCCTAAAATCTTGATATTAATGAGGCTTGAGGCAGGAAGATTGAACATTCATGGTCAGGATGTCTCAAAAAAAAAAAAAAAAAAAAAAAAAAAAAGAAACGAAAAAAAAAAAAAAAAAAAAAAAAAAAAAAAAAAAAAAAAAAGAGGAGGAAGAAATGAATGGGGGAGGAAGGTAGAAAAGGAAGCAAAGAAGAAGAATAGGGGGCTGGAGAGATGGCTCAGTGGTTAAGAGCATTGCCTGCTCTTCCAAAGGTCCTGAGTTCAATTCCCAGCAACCACATGGTGGCTCACAACCATCCGTAATGGGGTCTGGTGCCCTCTTCTGGCCTGCAGGCTTACACACAGATAGAACACTGTATACATAATAAATAAATAAAATATTAAAAAAAAAAGAAAAGGAATCGCTGAACTTTATGAACTTGTTATTTAACACACTCTAACATCATGGAAAGATGCTGATGTGTTTGTCTAGGTTTCTGGCAGAGCGTACTCACGACACAGTATTTTGTTAGTCCAGGCTGGTCTTGAACTTGCTAGGTAGCCGAGGATGACCTTGAACTTCTGATCCTCTTGTCTCTACCTCCCAAGGTCTGGCATCACAGCCACAACTTGTGCCACTAGATGCAAGTGGATCTTAGTGAGTTCGAAGCCAGCCTGGTCTACAGAATGAGTTCTAGGACAGGCTCCAAAGCTAGAGAAACCCTGTCCCAAAAACTAACTAACTAAATAAATAAATAAAAGCATTCTACCAGCTGAGCTACATCCTCAGGCCAGGCCAGGGTTTGAATGTAAGGTACACTAATGGTACTTTATTGAACAGGACTTATTCACTGCGGTAAGCTTAGCATCAATGCCTCTACCACCTTAAGGCAGATATTGTCACCTACGGTTGTATCCTTTTTATAGAAGAAAGCAGACACAGGGAGGTGGCATAGCTTGACTCACATGCCAAGCAAGTAAGAGGAGAGTCA
>NW_026067893.1:17609849-17634617 GCF_014885135.2 Alexandromys fortis
CTGGTGGTAGTAGCAGACAACTTTAACCGCAGTGGAAGTAGGCCACTGTGAATTCAAGGCCACACAGAGAAACTTCACCCAGGAAAAATAAAGAAAAAAAAAAAACCTTAAACCTGAATTTTACCAAGTCTTTAGACTGAGCATCAATCTGAAAGAAACATGAGGAACAGAGTAGACTCAATCTGTCAATATGAAGATTCTACCCAGTTGCTTCAACAGATTAAAAACGGGAGGTTGGTGAGACTTTTTCATAATTAAAGGTACTATGGGATGCTGGGTGTTGGTGGCGCACGCCTTTAATCCCAGCACTTGGGAGGCAGAGGCAGGCGGATCTCTGTGAGTTCAAGGCCAGCCTGGTCTACAGAGCTAGTTCCAGGACAGGCTCCAAAGCCACAGAGAAACCCTGTCTTGAAAAACCAAAACAAAAAAAAAAGAAGGTACTATGGGATGCATTAACCAAATGTAGCATGTAGACCTTATTTAGATCACTTTAACTGATGAACTTAGGTGAGGTACAATGGTGCACACCTTTAGCCCCAGCACTCAGGAGGAAGAGGCAGGCAGATCTCTGAGTTTGAGGCTTGTGAGACCCTCTTTTAAAATGAAATAAAAACTTTTTCCATGAGACAATTTAGGTAATAAGACACTTAAATAGTGTTTTATAAGACACTGTCCAGTAATTTTATTTAAAACATCATAGCATAGTAACTATACAGAGACAAAGATCAGTCTATTACTTGTTTATTTATTTGATTTTCAAAATAGGGTTTCTATGTAGCCCTAACTGACCTGGAACTCAGTCTGTAGAACAGGCTGGCCTTGAACTCAGAGATCTATCTGTCCCTGCCTCCTAGATTCTGGGATTCAAGGTGGGTGCCACTATGCCCAGCCTATGTCTGGTTTTCTAATTTCAGCATTGCATACATTGTGTTCTGGCTTCCCTTTTCACTTTAATTATTCCTCAAAGGGATGGGAATCACAGAGTCCAGTCCTGTCAGGCAAGGTCTAACAGATACATACACACACAGAACTCTCTCCTAACACTTGCTTCTCACTGTACATAAGACATTTTCCAGCATGGTCAGATAGGAAGCCACAGACTGTTAGTACAGTCTGAAAAAATAGGTAACTATCAAAGTACAGTTCCTCCTTAACCAAAAGGGTGTGTTCCAAGACTCCCAGCTGAAGCCAGGCTGCCAAACTGGGGAGACTGTCTTCCTCTCCCCCCTCACATACACACTTTCACTTAACGGAAATACCTCACAGCTTTCTTCGGGTTGTCCCAATTGTCAGTGTTGTATTTAGGACCTACTATTCAGCAAAATGAGCGATTCTTATGGCAACAGCTGAGGGACTAGCTAAGATCACTAAAACTGACAGACAGGTCATTCTGCAGTGCAGATATACTGGACAAAGGGATGAGTCACGTCCTGGGTGAGACAGCAAGAAACTTTAAGCTACTCAGAGTGGAATTTTTTTTAGTTATATAAAACTTATGCATTATTTATTTCTGGACCTTCCCATTTAATATTTTCAAATTAGTTAACCACGGATAACAGAAACAACAGAAAGCAAACTATGAATTAAAAAAAAAACTATAAGCCAGGCGACGGTGGCGCGAGCCCTTAATCCCAGCACTTGGGAGGCAGAGGCAGGCGGATCTCTGTGAGTTCGAGACCAGCCTGGTCTACCGAGCTAGTTCCAGGACAGGCTCCAAAGCCAAGAGAAACCCTGTCTCGGGGAAAAAAAAAAAAAACTATAAAATAAATAACCAAGCAACAGCAAAGAGAAAACTGGAAAACTGGGCACAGGAGCTCATCATGCATGCAATCCAGAAATGCAGAAATAGTGCAATAAGTTCTAAAGTAGCCTGAGCTACATAGTAAGTTCCAGAAGAGCCTGGGCTACAAGGTCTTTTTTTTTTTTCTCTCCAACCCCCGCCCCCGACTCTTCACATGGCAAAAAAAGGAAAATAGAAAATTTGCAAAATTGCATAACCAATGAATGAAAGAAGAAATCACAATGGCAACTAAGAAAAGCTTAAGAGACAATGGAAACAAATATACACATTAACAAAATGTGCAGGGGAGATTGGAGAGATAGCTCAGCAGTTAAGAGCACTGCCTGCTCTTCCAGAGGTCCTTAGTTCAATTCCCAGCACCCACATGGTGGCTCCCAACTATCTGTAATGAGATCTGGTGCCCTCTTGAGGAAGAAGACCTGGTCAGTTATCCTCATCAACTTAACCATGAAAAAACCAATAAGGACAAGTTCAACAGAACTGCCATATACAAACTGTTCATGCATTCTTTAGCATTGCCAGGGCATAAATTCCACTCATTTTCATTTCAAAATGTACAGAACATAATAGCACAGTGTTTAGTGATAGATTTATAGCTTTAATTGTTTACACTGCAAAATGAGAAAACTTACAAATCAACAGCTTTACCTTGTATCTTGCAGAAGTAGAAAGAAGAACAAAGCAAACCAAAAGCCACTAGATGGGTGTAACACTGGAGCAGAAGCACACTGAACAGAGGATCGACAAAAAACAGAGAAAGAATGACACCAAACGCTACTCTTTAAGACCGTCAGTTACCCGTGGTGGCACAGCCTTTAGGCACAGCACTCGGGTGCCAGATGCAGAGGATCCTGGTGAGATTGAGGCCGGCCACATAGAGACTTATAGGACAGAAGAGTCACATGTCTCAAAAACCCAAAACACACAAACAAACATCAACAAAAGGGACAAACCATTAGCTAGATGAAATAAGACAAAAAAAAAAAAAAGACTCAGAAATGAAAGCACAAATATTATCAACAATTCTATAAAAATAAAAAGAATTTAATACTAAAAACAGTATTATGACCTAGATGATATGGAGAAAGTCCTAGACACACAAAACCTACCATGATTAAACCACAAAGAATCAGAAAATCTCCTAAGGAGATTGATTAGTAATCAAAAATTCCCTGCTACATATTGATTTGGTCAGGACTAATGAATTCAAGTTCACCAGTATATTTAAGAGAAAAAAATTCCAGGTGTCATGGCCCATCTAATCCCACCACTTGGCAACACAAAGGTAGGTGGATCTCTGTGAGTTCAAGGCCAGCTTGTTCTATACAGAGAGTCTGAGGACAGCCAAGGATTCATAGAAAAACCTTGTTTAAAAAAAAAAAAATCCACAAAAGAAAAGCAATGATCCAAGAATCTTTTTCTAAAGGTCATAAAAAGATAATACTGCCTTATTCAATCTCTAAGAATGACTAGGAATCAAGAATGAATGTACTTTTCAGTGTTTTGGAAAAGCCAGGTAACTACCTCTAATAACCTGTATTCTCTATATCTAGACAAAATTTAACCCAGAAAACTGGTCTACCAGATCCTCTTTAAATAGGCATACCCATTTGAACACAGAAAATCACCATTCTCACAAGGTCCTACAGACTCTGGTTCCGACAGACCTCCAGGCCCCCTCAATCCTCAGGAGTCTGGCGCAAAGCATGGAAGCACCCCTGGCTGCTCACCAGTGTTGCGAATGATGTAGTCCAGCACCACCAACCGCTCAAACTGCAACAGTAGTTGTCGGTTGGTGTTCTCAGGGAGAGGCTCTGCTTCAAAACGTCGCAGCCAATAGTCTGCATCTTTGTAGCCTTCAACAAAGAGTTGGAATGACCCGACCTGCAACCCAATGGAAGGAACAAAATCATTTCTGTAGAGGACAAATTAAAGACCCCAGGAGAAAGCCAGAGACCCACAAAGGCCCTGTGGAGTTCACATCAAAGAAAAGGAATGGGAGAGATTCATCCACCCAAGTTGAAGAAGCCTATCTGAATGGTCTAGACTCTGGAGGAATAAAATGAGTTTACATTCCCTGGAGAGCTACTTCCAACCCTGAGACCTCTGACAGAAGTGAGAAAGACAAGAGCCGCAGGGAAGGTCATTTACATGCCCAATTCAAGCCTATATATACCTGTTTCCCCCTCTTAAGTGATTATGCCACCACACACCATCAACTTTGTTAAGTCACACAGGGACAATCTATACCTTTGGTGGTAGCCCGATGCGGTTAAACCGCTGCCCAACTTTTGGCACTTTTTCTAGTGCAAGCCGCTTGCCCCTGGACTTTACTCGGTCAATGGCACTGTAGTTGAAGGTTTCGCTGGCCAGGTATACTACCTACAACAAAAAGAGAGAAGTTATTTAGGCTAGAGTTAAGTTTAAGAAAGAAGACCACCGTGGCAGAGAACAGCTAGAGGATCAGTAATACAGTTCCTCTTCATGGGAAGAAAAAGTATTTCCCAGTTATGGTTCAGGGTAGTCAACATGGCCAATTTCGAATAACAGAATGTTGATAAAATGATGTATATATCACTTCTGAGTCAAGCCTCCAGAACCTTCCACAGTTCTTTCAGTTCACATTTCCTTAATCTGTGAAGTTGTAAATGAAGGGCTCTGAGATGGCAGAGCCACACCATGTAACAATCTCATACCCCTCGTGATATGAATGACTTAGGCATGGGAATACATGTCTACTGTGATCTCAGTCAGCATTTAAGAGGCAAAGGAAGTTCCACACGAGGTTGAAGCAAAAATAGTCTACATGTCAGTTCCTGGCCAGAATGAGCTAGAGTGAGACCTGGTCTCAAATGGGGAAGGGGAGGAAAGGAAATGAAAGGGAAAAGAGAACGGGAAGGCGGGAGAGGAAGGGAAAGAAGGTGAGGGAGAAAAAAGGGGGGGGGGCAACAAAGGAAAAAAAAAAGGGTTGGTGAGACAGCCCAGTGGGTAAGGGCTCTTGCCACCAAGCCTGACAACCTGAGTTTGGTCCGCAGAACATATAACTGTAGAGAAAGCATCAACTCCCACCAGTTGTCCCTGATTTCCATGTGTGAGTCTTGGCATATGTGCTCCCTACTACATATTTAACAAATAAACATAGAAATAAAAGAGAAGAGTATTTTCTTAAAGCTATTTTTCTGCCAGACAGTGGTGCACACGCCTTTAATCCCAGCACTTGGGAGGCAGAAGCAGGCGGATCTCTGTGAGTTACAGGCCAGCATGGTCTAAAGAGTGAGTTTCAGGACAGACAGATATGGTTATTACACAGAGAAACCCTGTCTAGAAAAAAAAAGAAAGAAAGAAAGAAAGAAAGAAAACACGACTTTTCCAGTTTCCACTTGGAAACCCCGCTTGTTGGAGCTGCACAGCATCTCTCCCTGCTATCAGGTCTGTCTGCACCTGCTCTCCCAGCACAGCACTCTTCCCTGTGTGAGTAATGGCACTCTCACTACTTCTTCCTCACAGGAACAAGAACCACAACTTTACTATTTGAAGCACCTTCACAATGTGAGCTCTGTTTCCATAGTGACAGATACTCTAATCAACTGGATAGAATCCTGTCACAAGAATAGGGCAGGCAGCAAAAGGAAGAGATTCCTCTTATATTCTCTAGCAGTTGAATTTAAACTTGAAAAGTTGTCTCTTCTCAGCCTCCTGGAAGAGAAGTGTTGACAATGACTCCAGAGATCCTCAGAACTCACTAATGTTCTCTAGTGAGGGAGCTGTAGGGGTATCTAATGATTGAAACAGGTACAAAAACACTGCAAGACCCCTCATCAAACAAACTTACCTTTGCCACAGACAGACACCATTACAGAAAACTGTAACTGATCAAAATGCCGACATGTGAAACATAGTCTCAACTAATACACCTAGATACATTGCACCCAAGGCTCACAGGTCTTGTGGACAAGGGGGTGGAAAAACTGAAAGAACCAGAAGAATAAGGAGCTTGCTGTTAGACTGTCTTCTAGAAATGTCAGAAGCTACAGCCGTGAAGTCTCACCAACATGGCTGCCTAAACATGAGCTGAACAAGACCACCACAGACAGTCATGCTAACATGGAAGGGGGAAAGCAAATGAGGCCTCCACCATGGACAAAGAGCTCCTGGCAACTGGGAAATACTGAAAGCAATAGAAAATAGCCTTTCCCAGGGAAGAGCACAACAATTGGTTATCCAATACTAAATGGATAGCCCTGAAAACATATATTAATATAACATCATACATACAGACTGAACATGTTTTATATACTTAGAAACACACACACATATACACACAAATAATTAAAGACAAAAAGGTCATGAATTTGAAAAAGAACAGAGGGTGGATAGGGAAGAGAAAATGATTATTACATAATTCTCAAAACTAAAAATATTTTAAAAAACACAATATGCGGGGGAGGGAAAGGGGAGGCAGCAGTGGGGAAGAGACAGAAATCTTTACTTAATTAATAAAGAAATAAATAAATTTAAAAAAAAACACAATATGCATAGAATATTTACATTATGCTAGGCACTAGGTTATGTGTTTTATATAGATTACCTTGTTTAATCTTGATAAGCACTCTACTAAATAATAACTATGCCTAACTCTAGTTTTACAGGGAGGGTGCTGAAAATACATTAAGGGGTTCACTGCTTTGCCCATGGCTCACACAAACAAAAAGCTACAGAGGCCAGTGCTTTGATCCTCAGCACTCAGGAAGCTGAGGTGGGAAGATCACAAGTTTAAGGCCAGCCTGGGCTACTTAACAAGATTATCTCCAATAAGAGAAAAAGTTGCTGAGTAGAATTCAAACTCAAGCCTCCCACCCTTAGGCACTGCACCCTGGAAGCACCAGTAGAGCAAACCAGGAAACAGTTGTGGCTCTGTGCTATTTGCCTAGCAAAGAGAGGAAATTATAGAACACTGAGCAGGGAATATGGAAAGGGTTCCAGAGTCTAGGATGGTCTTGATCTAAGAGGATTTCAGGTGAGGGACCAGATTCTGAAGCAATAATGATCACACAAGATGTTCTTAAACTAGTATCAGTAAATTCCCTGAAGTCATATGAAATCAAGTATGTATCAAGCACTGTTTCAAAGAGGAAAAAGTTGGGAAAGGTCCCAACTCTTTATAAGAGTCTCAACTAACAACAACACACAAGGGGTGTGTCAATCCACACCATGAGAATTTGTCTAGAACTGGTTCTTTCCTTCTCCTTCCTCCTCTCCCCTCCCACCCTCCCTTTTCCTGCCTTCCTTGTGGTGTTGTGAACTGAACCCTGGGCCTTGCATATGCTGAGTTAGGTGTTCCAGCACTGAGCTAACACACCCAGTCCAGGACCTCTATTCTGATATACTCAGATGAGCCCCAGGATTCTACAGCATGAAGGTGAGGGAGGGAGATTCCATGGTAGTACTCTGCAGGGAGTTGAGACAGACATTTCACTCTAACCCTAAGCCCAACCAAATTCTCTTTACCAAACCTTGCATAAGGCAGGCATAGTGAAACACTCTACAGACTCGGGTACTTGGGAGGTGAATCACAAGAGGATACTGTGCTTAGAACTCATTTGGACGACATGACAAGACCTTGTCCTTTAAAAAGAAAGGGGGAGGGGCTGGAGAGATAGCTCAGTGGTTAAAAGCATTGCCTGCTCTTCCAAAGGTCCTGAGTTCAATTCCCGGCAACACATGGTGGCTCACAACCATCTGTAATGAGGTCTGGTGCCCTTTTCTGGCCTGTAGACATACACACAGACAGAATATTGTATACATAATAAATAAATATTTTAAAAAATAAAATAAAAATAAAAAGAAAGAGGGACTGCAGACATGGCTCGGTGGTTAAAAGCATTTGCTGCTCTTACAGGAGTAGAGTTCAGTTCCTAGCACCCATATGAGGAGACTCAGAACCACCTGTAATTCCAGTTCCAGAGAATCTAATGCCTTCTGGCCTTTGTTGGCACCTGCACACAGGAGCATAATACACACATACTGATATACAAAGAATTTTCTTACTAAAAAAAAAAACAAGAAAAGAGAGAGAAGGAAGGAAGGAAAGAAAAAAACTGAGAAACTGTGCACCTAAATCTTGTTCCAGAAGTCTTTGTGAATGAGCAGTAAAAGTACCTAGGTTTATAGCCAGCTGGATACAAAGATTGCCTGGATACAAAGACCAAGGAAGTCCATAAATATATATAAGGCACCTGTGAGATTTCTAAGATTGTATATATTATGTTTATGTGTCCTTCAAGAGGATCAAATTGTAAGCCCATTTCTCCCACCCAACCCCAAAAGACTGAGTATTCCAGATTTAAACAAAACCTCCCTAGACCCACTGTTCCATTAAGAGATCAGGGCTCAGCACACCTTTAGCAAAGCTCTAAAGATCCAAAAAATGGGTCACTGACCTTTGTACGGGGTACAATGTTGAGTTCCAGTTTTTGGTCCACCAAGCTAGCCCCTGCCTCTGAGAGATAACCCTGGTTGAGGACAAGGCAGTCACGGCCAAAGCAGCATGGACAACACAACTTCTGTAGCCACTTGGTCCATTTAGGATTAAGCTGCCCGTATGGCTCTTCATTCTTGGGTTTGAAGACAGCAATGATCTTCTACGTAGCCAAAAGAAAAAGAAGATAGAGAAGGTGACTTGGAAGCCTGGAGTACCTGAGAAGTAGATCCCATTCCCATACTTAGCATTTATGAGGCCTTTGACTCAGTGGAGACAGGCTGCTAGAAAGAGCTATGGCCAAAGGCAGCAGACACCCCATTCTTCTTGCTCACTTCTTTGTTTTCCCCATCTCTAACCTCTAATGCAACTGTGCTTCAAAGTAAATTGGGTTTGTATGTTCAAAACCCAGAAACCAACTTGGTAATACAATTCTTTCTTTCTTTTCTTTTCTTTTTTTTTTTTTTTTTGACAGGGTTTCTCTGTGCAACAGTCCTGGCTATACTGGAACTTGCTTTGTATACCAGGCTGACCTCAAATTCAAAGAGCTCCGCCTGCTACCTCTGCCTCCCGAGTACTGGGATTAAAGACACACATCACCACCCGGCTTGCTAACAGATCTTGATAGGCAACAATCCTATGCTAATACAGCACAGCTTTGTCCTCTCTAAAAAGATATAACTCACTATATATCAATGGCCCCAAATTAATCCTTTCCCCCAAAATGAAACATTAACTTATAGTTGATTATATATTTTTTGTAAGAACCTCTCCCATTTATCCTATTAACAGTTTTCTTTATTATAGTATGTCACAAACTTAGTACCATCAAACTCCAACTTCCAGGGTGTGTGTATGTGTATATACTGTCATTGATATCAACTACATAAAGACTCAGAGATGGAGAGATAGCTCAACAGTTAAGAGTGCTTGCTTTGCAACTATGAGGATCAGAACTTAGGTCCTGGCACCCAAGTAGCAAGTTGAGCATCCCTGCAAATGCCTCTAACATCAGTTCCAAAATGGGTGGAAGCAGCATATTGCTTGCTGGACTTGCTGGCTTCAGTCTAGCAAAAAATAAATAAATAAATGAATGAATGAATGAATGAATGAAGGGACGTGAAGCATTACGAAATGAGGTTAAGAAAATTGTTAGCAGTGACTCATTTCCTCTATCATACTTATATTAACAAAACTGAAAAAAAAATTTAAGAAACACAATCTAATGACAACCAAAGAGGAAACAAAAAATATAACTGGAAAAAGAATGTAGTTAGAATTGGGGTTCTCAAATTCTGATAGGCAAGAGTTTAAGAGAAAAGAACCCACAATTCATTTTCTCTATCCTAAAGTAATTGAATCTGTTTTTTCTGGCTTTATTTCTAGAGTCAGTTCTTACTGTGTATCCCTGGCTGGCTTGGAATTCAGCTGTACAGACCTTCTGACCTCCTCTACCTCTCAAGTGCTGGGATTAAAGGTGTGCTCCACCAGGTCTAGACTCTAAATGTTTTCTTTCACAGAACCTTAGGCCCTCTGGATTTATTTATCTTATTCCTTCCAGAACCCAAAGTGGTGATTCTAAGGAAGAAAAGCAGATATGCTAACCAAGAGATTCATCTCATTACTCTTTTCCTTCTTTCCTTAACTCACAGCCAACCTCAGTTAGAGTAGGTGACAGCAGACAACACGTACCCATCTCCTCCATTAGTTGAGTTCCAGTGAACTTACTCATCCCATCTCTAACAAGAACTAGTTAAGTCTTGAAGTCCGACCTTTAATAATCTCCTTGCAAGGATTTGAAAAGGCAAGAGAAACCCAGAACTCTCTTTTTTCTTCCAAAAAGAATAAGTTTATTCTTAAAGTCAAACTCATTTATTGGTAAAAGTAAAATACAAACCATATTATAAGTATTTGTAATTACTTTTTATTTAAAGACACAGTCTCACTATGTAGCCCTAGCTGGCCTATAACTTATTAAAAAGACCAGACTAGTTGAACTCACAGGAATCTGTCTGCCTCTGCCTCTGCCTTCCCAGGGATGAAACCACACCCCAGCAAGGAATTACTTTCTTATCCAGAGGGGCACGCCAGTCTCTGTGCTCATCCTGAACACAGTCTCTGGAAAGCAGAGCAGCAGCCACAGGCTCTCAGCTGTGAGCAGGGCAGCTGAGACTGCTGAAACAACTCACCAGTGTAGCTCGCAGCATGCAGCCTCCAGTGAGAGGGGGTGGAGATATTCCAGATACCGGGGAGGGCTGAGAAGTACCAGGAATAAATTAAATTTTTCCACTTAAAGAAAGCAGAACTTGAAGGCCAAGCTGCAGACAAGTGTCATTTATGTACTGACCTGTCAGGCTCCTCAATTTCCTCCCACTATGAGGAGAGCATGAATTGGCTCTTCAAAAGAATAAAAAAGTATGGTTACCTCAGTCACACAGGGGCTTCACTGGAGAACAGTCTGGATTAAATAACTGAGGGAATGACAGGAGGAAGGAGAAAGAATGGAAAGCTGGAAGGACATTCAGAGAGAGAGCGAGAGACTAGGACTAAGAATAGACCTCAGTGGGGGCTGGAGAGATGGCTCAGAGGTTAAGAGCATTGTCTGCTCTTCCAAAGGTCCTGAGTTCAATTCCCAGAAACCACATGGTGGCTCACAGCCATCTGTAACGAGGTCTGGTGCCCTCTTCTGGCCTTCAGGCATATATACAAGACAAAATATTGTATACATAATAAATAAATAAATAAATATTAAAAAAAAAAAAGAATAGACCTCAGTGCAACTCAGTTCTGCTAGAATTTGATCAGGACCTAGTTTGTGTATGCATGTGGTAGTTTCCTCAACAGACACAAAACAGCCTCTGCCCTAATTTCCAAAGACATGATGACTGCATATAGTGAACTATGTCACTGACAAATCAAGAATACTCTCAAAAGCACCCAAATTTAAATCCAGTATTTAGCTAAGAAAGAAAACGACTGGCTTTCCTCATCCTTTTTTCTCCCTAGATAGCCAATTCCTCTGTTAGACCCCGAATGTATCAGTTTGGTGCTGATTTTAAAAGCATTTTTTCTTTCTTTTTTTTTTTTTTTTTTGGTTTTTCGAGACAGGGTTTCTCTGTGGTTTTGGAGCCTGTCCTGGAACTAGCTCTTGTAGACCAGGCTGGTCTCGAACTCACAGAGATCCGCCTGCCTCTGCCTCCCAAGTGCTGTAAAAGCATTTTTTCTTAATGGCCACTTACTAAACTCCCTGTTTAATGAAGAATAATGCACAGAAACCTGAAATAGTAGTGGTCTGTGAATAAAAACAGAACTGCACCAAGAACTGTGGTACGTTGGGTGCCAAATGTAGCAAGAATAATAAAAACCCAGAGAGGCCAAGCAACTAGGGAAGTATCACCTCTACCAAGGCTGAGTGACTATAGACTAAGCAGTAAGAGCCTCTCTCCCCTCCCATTTTATATTCCCTCTAGCACTGGGATTAAAGGCATGTGACTTCCTAGAACTGGAATTAAAGGTGTAGACCACCACTACCTGGATTTGTTTCTGCATTGATCTTGTGGAATCCACGGTGGCCTTGAACTCACAGAGATCCGACAGCTTGTCTCCAAAATCCTGGGATTAAAAGTACTTGTCACCATTGCCTGACCACTAGTGGCTTTAGTTTTGCTTTTGGTCTTCAGATAAGATTTATTTATCAAAATACAAATAATATACCACTACAAAGAACCAAAAAACTTCTTACTAGTTGGTGTCGGAACTCACAACCAATTCCTGGAACCGAAGTTTCAGATGGTTAACTAACCAGCAGTGACAAGCGTAAGGATGTGATAAAGTGATCGCTGAAAAGGCAAAGGGTCACATATTTGCAGCCCCAACTACCCAACAGAAAGACTGAAGATCACTGGAGCCCTGGGGTACAAGGCCAGCCTGGGAAACAATGCTGAGGACACACACCCCCCAATTACAATCCAGGTGCGGTGGTGCTACATAGTAACCAAAGTTTTATAAAAATAACCATTTTCAAAAGTTTTTGCAAAACTATGTAATATCTGAATTGACAGACCACTGACTTCTCATACCTTCCTTGGTTTTCAGGGTTTCAGTATCTCACATCATGTGATCTCTTCACATCTCTGCTCTGCACACAAAGGGAAATGAGACTAAGAGCAGACAAACAAAGCCTAAAGTTATTATGAACATACTCATTCCTGAGCCCTCAAGAGAAAAGTTCAGTGAGCCCTGGGCCATGCTCTAAGAATGACTGTGCACTGCAAACTATTTTACTCATAACTTGGGCATGCGATAGATCCTTGTACCAGACGGCAGATAAAGCTTAAAATCTCATGACCTACATCCCCATGGGAAAGAGAGCATTCATTATATCATTTAAGTGTTTTGCTCCTTAAGATTTGGTGATGGCTATTGATATGGTTCTTAACCAATTGGAAGGATGGGAGAATTCTTTCGGATGGATGTCGGCGGCGGAGAACTTGAGGAAGCCAGTCCTATCCTACCGCACTGGTTCTGGGAACTGGATTCAGGCCCTCAGGCTTCGTCGTCAGCACCTTCTACTGAGTCCTCTGACTGTCCCAATTTCACACACATAACAATTTCTCATGAAAATGACATCTTTTGCTGTTTTTCAAATATTCATATGTTGAATGTGTTTCTTCTGCACATACAAATAAGAAAGCCTTTGTAAAAATGCTATTTTTAGAGGCATATGCACACATACACTAAGTAAACAGACTTAAAAAAATAATATAGGCAGAACATGGAGGTGTACATCTTCAATCCCAACATTCAGGAGGCAGAGGTGGTCAATCACTGTTGAGTTCCAGGCCAACCAGGCCTATACAGTAAGCCCCTGCTTTAATAAATAAATAAATAAATAAATAAATAAATAAATAAGTATATTTAAAACAAGATGGAGTGGTGATGGAAACCTTTAATCCCTGCAAGGCAGAGGCAGATGGATCTCTGAGTTAAAGGCCAGCCTGGGTCAAAAAATTCTAGGTCTGGCAGGGCTACATAGTGGGATCCTGTCTCCAAAAATCAATCAAAGAAATGAAATGCATATATATGTGTATCAAAGTATATATAATTTATATACATATATATTTTTAAATTGAAAATAACTGATATGATATAAAGTTCCTAGATAGATATCCCTGCAGACACTGCAATTGGTAATTTTATGCAAAGACTAAAGAGCATTAGTTAATGAATTGCTATTCTCAGTGGTTATGAGAATATCATATCAAAATTATATACAACACCATGTATCCAAGAAAGCCTACTATAGGGGTCAATGGGCATAAAACTGTGAAAGAGAACAAAACAAAGCCAGTCATGAAGGAACACACCTGTAACCCTAGGAACTCAGGAGGTACAGGCAGGAGAATCAAGAGTACAAAGTCATTCTCGGCTAAATAGCAAGACTGAGGTTAGCCTGGGCAACCTGAGACCATTTAAAAAGAGAAACAAAAACAAAAGAGCAAAATGGAGAAAACTCTTGACTATGTACCTGCTAAGTACTAGGAACTACCTACCTGGGGCTTTCATGTGTGATATCTCACTTCACCCCATCCCCCAGAGACAGGGTCTTACTTTACTATGTAGGCCTGGCTGGCCTGAAAGGCATTATATAAATCAGGCTGATCTGAGATTCACAGAGCTCTGCCTGCCTCTGCCTCCTAAGGGTTGGGATTATAGGCCTGCACCACCATGCCTGGCTCATTCATCTTCTTTAACAAATTAGGCCATAGAGGAGTAATGCTGAGGAGATACCTCTGCAGCTGAGTGAACATGAGCTCTGAAGACCAAGGATGGAAAGTGAGGAAGGGTAATGTGAGCACACATCACCATGACAACTTCTAATCTAGCATTTTCCATTTTACTGTTCCAGGTCCTAACTTGATCATCCTGTGGCAGAAACTACCATAAACTGGGAAGTGGAATCAAGGCTGTCATAGAGAAGAATCTCTCAGAACAAGCTAGAGTCCTTGCTGCTCTTCTGGAGCACCTGAGCACAATTTCCAGCACCCACATCAGGTGGCTCCCACCTGCCTGCAGCCCTGGTTCCGGGGCAACCAACACCCACTTCTGATCTCCCTGGGAACCCACACAAGTGGCATACTAACATGCAGACACACTTATATATAAAATAAATTAAAATTAAAATAGGCTGGGCATGGTGCTGTATACCTGTAATTCTAGACATAATGAGGCTGGGTCAACATAGTGAGTTCCAAGCCAGCCAGGGCTACATCGTGAGATCTTGTCTCAAAAACAAACAACAAAAAATTAATTTTAAAATATTAAAAAAGATATTTCAGATTGTTCCAAAAGTAGTTATTGCACACACTACTGGTCCTCCTCTTTCCCCTTCTGCCTAACATAAGACATCTAATTTATCTTGTAGGCAAGATAAAGACTACAACTCCCAGAAACTAACTACTACAACTATGTCCTGGACAATAGGATGTAGGCAGAGAAATCTGGTGCAACTTCAAGGAAGGGCCCAAAAGGGTGGAGACACAGTCTTTCTCTCCCTTCTTCCAATGGCTGACAAACAAGTAAACTTGAGTAGCCATTTTAGAAGATGCAGTGTAGGCCACATGTTAAGTACAGCTCTGAATATGGTTCTGAGAAGCTTAAAGACTTACTTTACATTTAAGATAAATATACCTTTATTTTGCCATTACTATTTTAAAATATCTATCACACATAGGCAAGTCCAATACTAACCAACAGCAAAGCTAAAATGAGAAACCATAAATTCAGATGCCTGACTTCCAGGAGTCAGACCTTGGGAACCAAGAAACCTGCCTTACTAGGGAAGGGATCTTGTGCAAATCAATGTCACCTGTGGAGATAAGACAGTACCAACTTCTAAGGTGGTTATGGGGGATGTGTTAGCATTTATAAAGCATTTAAAAACAGTGCTAGCATAAGGGTAAGCACTATTTAAGCATTAATTAAATAAATAAATGCTTTTGGTACTGATTCTAAGGTGAAAATACCAACTACAGTGTGTCTGTGGGCCAGTCTATCCTCCCCCACAAGCATTTAGGAAGTGGCCCCCTATCCTAAACCACATTTTCAATGGGAGCAGAGCAATCATACATCTGTGTGTAGATTTTTACCTCTAACAGAGAATAGTGGCCAGGAAATTAAGAAACTGGGCTCCTGAACACCATCAAAAACAATACAACAGGAACAAAAGCCCCCGGCCTATGGTCTGGCCTCTTCGTATGTACTGAGGTGACCTAAGTGACAGATCCCACCTATCAAAGTACTAGATCATTTCCCAGCTGATCTGACATACTACTTCTTTTTTTTTTTTTTTCGAGACAGAGTTTCTCTGTGGCTTTTGGAGCCTGTCCTGGAACTAGCTCTTGTAGACCAGGCTGGTCTCGAACTCACAGAGATCCGCCTGCCTCTGCCTCCTGAGTGCTGGGATTAAAGGCCTGCGCCACCAACGCCCGGCCTACTTCTTTTTTTTTTTTTTAAGAATTTTTTTTATTTACTTAACTTTATTTTTTTATGTGCATTGGCGTGAAGGTGTCAGATCCCCTGAAACTTTTTTTTAATATTTATTTATTATGCATACAATATTCTGTCTGTGTATATGTCTGCAGGCCAGAAGAGGGCACCAGACCTCTTTACAGATGGTTGTGAGCCACCATGTGGTTGCTGGGTATTGAACTCAGGACCTTTGGACGAGCAGGCAATGCTCTTAACCACTGAGCCATCTCTCCAGCCCCCTACTTCTTTTTTTTTTTTAATGGTTTTTCAAGACAGGGTTTCTCTGTGTAAGAGTCCTGGCTGTCCTAAACTCACTCTAAAGATGAGGCTAGCAGAACTCAGAGATCCACCTGCTTCTGCCTCCCAAATGCTAGGATTAAATGTGTGTGCCACCATCACCCAGCACTGACATAAGTCTAAATGAGAAAAAAAAAATCTTACTATGGCTATGAAAAGATCTAGCGACTGCTAACTATTAACCACCTGCCTCCAAACACAACTAATACCTTAAAGCGCATTCTGTGTCGTACTCTCGCCTGTCCGTCACCCTCAAAAAAGGGAAAACCTTGCTGACTTGTTTTGTTGTGCTGGGAGCTGAATCATGGACCTGCATATTCTCAAAGCTTTCTCCAGTCCAGTTTATACAAACACAGTGGACAGAACTGCTCTCACATTTTGGTAATCTTAGGGACAACTCTGGGTGAATAGATTAGTCAATGAACTCTGTCAAGAGCTGCAATTACAGCCCTTCCTGGCCACTTAGACACACAACAGCATGCTACCCATCTAAAGAGACCACATGGGGGCTGGAGAGATGGATCAAAAGCTAAGAGCACTGGCTGCTCTTCTAGAGGACCCAGGGGTCAATCCTCAGCACCCACAAGACAGCTGACAACCATCTACAACTCCAGTTCTAGGGGATCCAACACCCCCTTGGCCTGTCCCAACATCAGGCATGCACATGGTACACAGACACATAAATGCAGGCAAAGTAATAGGACACATAAAGTTCTAAATTTTAAAAGAAAACTTTAAAAATTCACACAAAAAAATACAAGGGACCAGCTTCATAGTGGTGACACATGCTTTTAATCCCAGCACTTGGGAGACAGAGGCAGGCAGAACTCTGAGCTCAGGTCCAGCCTGGTCTACAGAGTGAGTTCCAGACCAGCCAAAGCTACACAGAGAAACCCTGTCTGGGGGGAGGGGGGGTCAAGGGAATTTTGAGGTAATTTTAACACCCATTATTTTAATACATACAATAGTACATTTGAAAAATAGACCATTTTGGCACATTTGAAAATGTCAACAGGTAAGACCAGACATTTCTTGACCTACTAGCCCTTTAATAGCTCTGGTCTGATCTGTGTCCAAATTTTTAAATTCTTATTAAGTTCTCAAAAGGATAAAGTCACTTCTCAACTGCCCTGGTCATCTCATGCCCCCATGTTACCCTATTTTCACACCCCCAGTACACAAGCAGGGGACAAAATTAAGGTCAGCAAAACTCTGCCTTAGCTAAGCAAACTGCTGATGGGTTTGGAAGAAATTAAAGGGCAGGAGACAGTCTACAGTATTTAAAGCTCCGCGTTCTAAACCGAGGAACCATAAGCAACGATGCGAACCTTTTCCCAGAGTGAGCAATAACCAGGACAGATGGCACTGATGAGTCCACCCACGCTGTCACCAATGACTTAATAAGAAACTTGGGATCCCGAAACAGACAACCCCACAACAGAGGTTGGAATTAAATCCTCAGAGCCCGTGATGGGTCAACTGACCCACAGAACAGGGAAGCACTGCTTTGGGCCAACGTAGGAAAAATAAAATGGGAACGAGAATAAGCCTAAGGCCCCGAATCTGGAGGCTATGGCCGGATGTTTGTCCCAGCAGTTTGAATCTAAAGGACCGACTGGAAAGTAGGATCGGTCAGCACTTTTCTGCCCGGTATCTGGTCAGTTTCCTCTTTTTACTTTCCGCTCACGCTTCCCCATCAAGAAGGTTATGATTGATTTCTTCATCCTGAGGGGTTTCCCCATATCTAGTCCCCAGAAGCATCCCCCATACGGCCGGAGAGCGCTGACGCCGAAGTTTCTCTTCGGCACCCTTTCAATTTCCCTTCTCCCCGGTCCCGGGACGCCGTCCCCGCCACGCCCGCGCCCCCACGCTCACCCCCTGAGAGTCCTTGACGAAGTAGCTTCCGCTGGAGCCCTGGTAGATGCGCTCGGGATAGATGCAGCACTCGATGGCCACCTCGGCCTGCCGCACCACCACCTCGAACTCGGGGTCCTCCGGGAAGTCGTTCCGCTCGCGGTGGGTCTGAACAGAGTGCGCCGCCGCGGCCGCCTGAGCGGCCAGGGCCTGGGCCTGCGCAGCCACCGTGTGGTTCTGGCCCTGCGCCGCCGCGCCCCGGGCCCGGTCCAGCAGAGGCTGCCGCTCCCGGTCGTGGCCGGGCGAGCACGGAGGAGACGGGCCGGAGCCGGCCGCCGCCACGCGAACCGCGCCCCCGGGTACCTGCGGAAAGTGAGCTCCCGAGCCCGACGGGAACGTGTACTCTGGGGGTTGGGCCCGCTCGGGGGACACTAGCGGGCTCGTCTCGTCCATCCCTCAGGCCGCCGGCTCGGGGACCCGGCGCGCTCCCCACCAGCGAGCTCGCGGCCGCGACCAATCCGCGGCACTCCCCACCTCCCGCCTGGCCAACCAGGGCGCGGTGCCGCCGTAGCCCCGCCCCCAGCCTGCCCTGTTTACTTGGCGACGCGTAGGCACGGCCCCTCGCGCTCAAACAGAGGCCAATCAGAACCTGCGCCTACGCAATCACGGCCTCCACAGCTTTCGCGTCACCTTCTGTGAAGACTGCGCATGTTCCACGAGACAAACTCGGGTCAGGCACGCCTTCTGCCCTTAGCCCCGCCCCAACTTCCAATTGGCAGCCAGGTTGTCGGATGCTTTCCTGATAGCTCCTTTCTTAGTCACTTGCTAATTGAGTGCCAACGATGAACTGTAAAACTGCAAAATGCCATTTTGTGTCAATAAGCACACAGAATTGAGAAGACAACAATGAAGGTGCCCCACTCACCCCCTGCTATCTCATAACTTTAAAATCCCAGCCCTCTTGCAATTTACGAAGTGTCTGAGCCAATGATTCAACGCTTTATCTGATCATTGAGGAAAGCTTTGGTTCCTTGAAACTAAAAAGCTCATGACTTTATTCACATCAATGTCTAGACACAGTTGGTGCTCGTTTTCATTAGTAAAAGGAAAAAGAAAATAATTCCTCTGTTCTCACTCTAGATAAACACCATCAGGATACAGCCACAGATAAATAGTTTATCGACTTGAAATTAGGTTGGCGAGTAAGTGAAAACTGTATCCAGAGCCTGTACTGACAGCCAGCTCCTAAAGGAAGAAACTGGATCACTGACTGGAGAAGAAAGAAAGGAAAGAAACACCTTAGTCGTCACGCATTGTCAAAAGAAAGAGGAAGAAGGCTAAAGCTTAATTAGGACAGCCTGCTTGGCTGGGGGGGGGGCAGCAGAGGGCATATGAAGGATAGATAACAAGAGCCTTGGAGGAAAGAGCTTGGGAGGAGGGCAGGGGTGTGTGGTGGAGCAAACTCCACATCAAACGCTTCTGTTGTAGAAAATTATTTTAAGGTGTGTTACTTTTGTTTATGCTGCAGTTGTTTAGCCCTGTGAAGCTGTGATTCTTTGCCTATCTAAAACATGTGATGATCTAATAAAGAACTGAATGGCCGATAGTGAGGCAGGAGCAAGGGAAGGTGGGGCTGGCAGGCAGAGAGTATAAATGGAAGGAGACACAAGGAAAAAGAGGAGCAAAGGAACAGCAAGAGAACCTGAGAGGAGGATGCTAGGGGCCAGCCACCCAGCCAGCAAGCCACGGAGTAAGAAGGAAAGTAAGATACACAGAAGTAAGAAAGATAAAAGCCCAGAGGGAAAAGGTAGACGGTTAATTTTAGAAAAGAAAAGCTGGCCGGGCGGTGGTGGCGCACGCCTTTAATCCCAGCACTCGGGAGGCAGAGGCAGGCGGATCTCTGTGAGTTAGAGGCCAGCCTGGTCTAAAAGAGCTAGTTCCAGGACAGGAACCAAAGACAGCTATGGAGAGATGGCTCAGCGGTTAAGAGCATCGCCTGCTCTTCCAAAGGTCCTGAGTTCAATTCCCAGCCAACCATATGGTGGCTCACAACCATCTGTAATGAGGTTTGGTGCCCTCTTCTGGTCTTCAGGCATACACGCAGAAAGAATATTGTATACACAATAAGTAAATAAATAAATATTTTTTTAAAAAAAGCTACAGAGAAACCCTGTCTCGAAAATCAAAAGAGAAAAAGAAAAAGAAAAGAAAAGAAAAGCTGGCTAGAAACAAACAAAGCTAAGGCCACGCACCCATAACTAAAAATAAGCCTCCATGTGTTATTTATTTGGGATCTCACACAACAGTCCACATCAAATCCACTCCGAACCCAGACACTGAGTGGAGAATGGATGCTGCAGGGATGGATCAAGAGTTAAGAGCACTTGCCGCTCTTGAAGAGGAATGGAATCAGTTCCCAGCACTCACATCACCTATAACCCCAGCTCCAGGGATCTGACACACATATGCACACACACGCACACATGATAATAATAGCAATAATTAATCTAATAAAGTTAAAGTGTAGAATTACTACTTAGAAACATGGGCCTGGATATCAGGAACATTTGAGCTTAAACTCTGTTCTCTAAACAATTAGAAATTTTTAAGAAGGTAGTTTTTAAAACTCCTCATCTATAAAATGGGAATAAATGCCCTTACCTCACTTGATTTAAGAAAAGACTCTGTAAGTGACATGTCTAACGTTGTACTCAGGACCTAAATAGCCCTCCACAGATGTTCCCCTTTCGTTGCTGCTGGGATTATTGTTAGCATAATTTTTGTTTTTCTTCTCAAAGCCACCAGCAGGTAGAACAAAGAGTTTTCACAGAAAATGACCAACCACATAATCCCCAATATTTTATGATCATGCAGTAATATTTTATATAATTTTGTGTGTATGTATTGTGTATGTCACGTGTGTGTATGTGTGGAGGTCAGAGGACAGTAACTAGTTCTCACCTTCTATTATGTGAGTTCCAGGTTTCAAACTCAGGTTGTCAGACTTGGTGGCAAGTATCTACCCGCTGAACCATCTCACCTTGCACCCATAATCCTACTTTCTTGAGTCAAATTATTGCTCCAACTCACCAGAAGTACTGAATTGAAAGAACTATTGTTTGGTTCTATGTATGGGAATATCTTGAGCTTATTTTTTTTCAAATGAATCCCTCTAGGCCTGAGAGAATAGCTCAGTAGTAGATTGTTCGATTACCATATAGAAGACCCCATATCCAACCCTCAGCACAACAACAACAACAAAAAAAAAAACAAAGAACAAGACTGAGCAAAGATCTACATAGAGTTCCATTGGCCCTTCAGTCATAACCAATACAGTGACATCTGCTTCCTGTGTCTTCAGAACCATGGAAATGATGTGTGGTATCCTCCATCTCATTGAGCTTGTGGACTTAAAATTACGGGCAAGAAAAATTCTCTGTGGTATTCTGAGTTTTCTCTGTAGAAGTCTTCTGCGGCTTTATTTATTATCTCCCTCGTAGATCTTGATTACCCTTTTACTTAAGCACGTCAGAGCCTGTCCTAATACACGTGGAGAGCTAGCACCTACCCAGTGGTAAAAGTGTGTACTGGGTATTGCTTTAGATGTTTTACATGGATGGACTCATTTAACTGCCATTATAACTCCCATGATGTTAGATGCTGCGTCCTAAGGAGACAAAGGTTTGCCTGTACCTAACAAGCCATCTTGCTGATCAAAGAAACTACATTGTTGTAAGATTCCTGTAATTTACAGCCCTTCCAGGATTTGGCCTCATACTATGTAAGATTTTATCTAATTTCTTCATGTTTTCAAACATAAATTCTAACAACTTCCCTTTCCTTTCACTCCTTTTCTCAGTGATTGCAGTTTAATCTACAACTGTAGCTCAGGTTAGCTTATATTACCAAGTGAGTTAGTGCCATATGGAATCTATTGGTCTAACCTCAGTTTACAGGCTAGAGAACTTAATAAGTGACTCAAAAACATACACTATTAGTAGCAGAGATAGAATTTGAATGCAGAATCCAAATCTTTTGAACATGAAACCCCAATCTTTTTTAAAATATTCTTTTTTAATTATTTTATTTTTATGTGCATTGGTGTTTTGCCTGCATGTATGTCTGTATGAGGGTTTAGGATCCCTTAAAACTGGAGTTACAGTTGTGAGCTGTCATGTGGGTGGTGGGAACCCAGGTCCTCTGGAAGAGCAGCCAGTGCTCTTAACCACTGGGCCATTTCCCCAGTCCAGACTCCAAATCTTTTAAAAATATCTTCCAACAACCACCCCCTTTTCATTGTGTTCTTATATGAGTCCTAGCATTATTATTATCATCATTATCATTTTTTCTAACCTGTGGATGAAGAAATCCCAATCCAAAAAGCAATCTGAAGCAATTTGCTTTGTCTTGTAATATGTAATTAGTCCCACTACAGCAGCTGTCCCAAGCTCGACAGAACTTGACACCATGCTGCACGCACACAGTTCAGTAAACAAACATGCCTTCACAGATATTTGGGCACAGTATCTGGGAATACTTGCTCCAATAATGGCAATATATTTAAATACAAAGGATATGGGACGTAAGTCCTTGTACATGCAGAAGTGCAGCGCCTTGCCAGTATAAAGCTGAGCTTCTAAAGCTGGATGTAGGTTCTCTCTTTATACTTAGCGGTGGAGCTGTTTATGAATATAAAGATCAGAACCTCTTGAGCTGGTGGCCACTTTGGACACACGTTCGACCTTATTTGGGATTAAAGATTCTGCCTGGAAGTCTCTGGAGAGATGAAACTTGGGTCCTCCTTTTCTCTTGGTCTTATCATGACGGGACAGAAGGCTCAGCCCCACCCCTCTTTCAGATTTTTGGCCCAGACTCCCAAAACACTCGGCCCCTCACAAAGATGGCACGGAAGAAGACTGAACCAATGGGGAATGGCGTTGCTCGTGGTTGCCTAGGTAACAGCCAATGAACAGCGGGAATTGTGCCCAGTGCGGCCGTCAGGGATGGCGGTGTCCAGTGGGACCGAGGCGAGTGGTGGTGGCGGAGGGGAAGGTGTCGGTGGCCAGCCGAGAGGAGCAAAGATCCTGACCGCTGAAGCCCCGCGTCGCATCGGATTGTGACGGCGTCCCCAAGAGGCCAAGCTCAGGTTGGCTCGCGGGGCGGGTGGGAGGAGGACGCGGGGGTGTGGGCCACAAAGTGAGGACTGAGGCTTTAAACATGTGACCCGGGCTGGGAAGCGCGCCTCTGTCCGGGCTGTACTGACCAGAAGGTGGCTGCGCGTGGGGTCCCAAACCTGGGTTTGGGGTTTCGATCCTGAGATTGTAGCCCGGGAGAACACAGGGCACCGATTATGGAGAGGGGTGTGCCGGGCTGTTTCTGGAGGGAATGTCCCAGACCTGTGAGAGCTGAAGAGCCTGTGGGGTGGGAACCGACCCCAAAAAGTATGGAACCGGACTGAAATGGAAAAAAAAAAAAAAAAAAAAAGAAAAAAAAGAAAATGCAGCGGGAGACTGGGTTGCCTTGTGAAGGTCCAGGGCTTTGTTTGATCTGGGGCGCGTCTGTGCCACAGGTAGGAAAACGACCCACGTACAGAGGCCTGGGGAATGGGTTGTTTCATTTACTTGCTGGATGTTATCTCAGCAATCCAGCATCCACGAACTGCTTAGGAACCAAACAAAATAACTTTGCTGAATTAGAGCCCGGCCCAGGCATCCTCCTTTCCCTTGACACAGAATAGTGTTCTGACACTATTAGTCCCGAGAGCCCATCACTCCCCATCATCTTTTTAAAAACCTTTTTGGTACCAGTGTACTCTTCTCACTTTCTTGACTCTAACTATTCCACATTCTTTCTGCGTAAGACCTGTTTACATTAACAATGCCATTGCTTACTTCCCAGATTGAAGGGAAATTAGAATTATAAATTTAAAAAACCTAATTATTTCTTTTCCATTTAAATCAGTATTCCTAATTTCCTAATCTTTGTATATCACAGCTTCCTTTCTTCTTAAGGCTCTAAAAACCCATGGTTGCTTTCTTTATAATAACTAAAAGAATTACTGGGGGCTGCAGAGATGGCTCAGCAGTTAAGAGCACTGGCTGTTCTTCCAAAAGACCCAGGTTCAAATCCCAGCACCCACATGGCAGCTCACAACTGTCTGTAACTCCAGTTCCAGGGGATCTGATACCTTCACACCAATGCACATAAAATAAAGTTAAAATAATAATAATAATAAAGAATTGCTGTTAGTTTGTTTTAAAACTTTTTTTTAGACAGGGTTTCTCTGTCTAGCTTTGGAGCCTGTCCTGCCTGACACAAGCTCTGTAGACCAGGCTGGCCTTAAAACTCAGAGATTCACCTGCCTATGTCTCTCTCAGTGCTGGGACTAGAGGCATGTGCCACCACTGCCCAGCTGTTTTAAAACTTAGCCAGGCGGTGGTGGTGTACGCCTTTAATCCCAGCACTTGGGAGGCAGAGGCAGGCGGATCTCTGTGAGTTAGAGGCCAGCCTGGTCTACAAGAGCTAGTTCCATGACAGGCTCTAAAACTACAGTGAAACCCTGTCTTGAAAAAAAAAAAAAAAACTTCTTAATTTAAGCTGGACTTGGTGGAGCCTGCCAGCACTCAGGAGGCAAAGGCTGGTAGCTATCTCTTGAGTTCAAGGCCAGCCTGGTCTACGTAAGGAGTTCCAGGTCAGCCTTGACTACTTAGAGAGATCCTCTTTCAAAAAACAAACAAGCAAACAAAACTTCTTAATTTAGACAAAAGTGAATACATAAATGTTCTTTAGTAAGCTTGGTTTTTTTTTT
>NW_026067893.1:17634936-17643972 GCF_014885135.2 Alexandromys fortis
TTTTTTTTTTTTTTTTGCAAAGTAATAGTGTTGGACCCTAGCATCCAATCATCGAGGAAGAGGAGTCGCTCCAAGAGACCATCTCTCATATCACAGCTGATCTAAAAGTATGAGGATTTTATAAATTCTGTCATGACAGGGTCTTCCAGCAGTCGGAAGGCTAGAAGACCCTCAATGTCTGGTACAGGCTATTTTTAAAGGGAAAAACCACAGAAGGAAGGGGTGTCTGGGGGTTGTTCTTTAACTATTATGATTGGCTTATTCAAAAAGGCTATTACCAATAATTGGCTGGAGAGTGGTTGCCAGATCAGATGAGGTAAAGGGAAACTTCTGAGGGTCACTTTGCCCCTTCCCAGGGACTAAGTCAAAACATCAGTAACTGAGTCAAGACCTAAGGGTTATCTTGCTCCTATTCAGGGAGATGGAAAGTTACCAACATCTCAGTACATGCTGTTACGTCCTTGGTTCCCAGGGAAGAAGGGGAAGTAAAGATTTGTCAGAAATGGCTTCAGAATTGTCATAAAGTTCCTCAATAGGATAGTGGATTCCAGAGACAGATTAGTAATTTTAGGTTATGTTTAGCCTGCTCTTTTGCAGCTCGTCTGTCATGAGTGCAGAAAGGGTAAGTGTATGTAGGAATGTGGACCGTCTTGGTTTGTGAGTGGATTCCCTGTGCATATCTACACTTAGGGCATCTACTCCCTTCCAAAGATATGACAAGTAATGTAAACACTGACTTGTGTTCCTTATTTTCCATCTTCATGGAGTACTGGATACACTTTATTAAACTAAATTTGTCTCAGTAACTATGGATAATCATGGTTACTGGTGACATTCCCTCTTGGTTTTGTGGCTGTCCAGCTGACTTTTAATTATCATGGATAGTTACAAAACTCCCAAGTAAAAATTCAAACACTGTCCCAAGGAGTGATAGTAACAACTATTTGGACACATGTAGCAGTTTCTAGCCAAATGTATTCAGCTGTATCCTGAGACCCATGAGTTCTACACATGTTCCTTTTAATTAGCACTTCTGATGTGCTTCTTGAGACTGGACATGGTTTGGAGGAACAACTTCTGAATTTATGGAAGTGGATCACTCAACAACAAATTAACCCCACACTTGGCAGCTTAGAACTACCCTGTGCTACTCCCAGATCCTGTGGGCCAGAGATCTGGGCCTGACATCATAGAGATGGCTTCTCTTTATTCTGTAGTTTCTCAGATGAGATGGGATTCAGTGTCTGGGAGCTGGAATCATTTGACATCTGCTTCACCGATGCCTGGTGCCTGCCTGAGCTGAGATGATTGAAAAATGAGAATGCCAACCAGAGCAGCAGCACATGACCAGCACATGACCTATAACTGGCTTGGCTTCCTCAATGCTTGGGAACCTCCAGATAGCATATTTTTTTTAAATAACATTTTTATTATGTATTTTCTTATTTGTTTCTGTGTACAGGCCATGGTATGCTTGTGGAAGTCAGAGGATGACTTGCTGGATTCAGTTCTCTCCTTCCAAGTGGGTTCAGGGATCAAACTCAGGATGTCATCTTGGAGGCAGGCACCTTGATCTGCTGAGCCATCTCACTGTCCCCTGTCAGGTGTTCTTAGGTGGTGGCCCAGGGTTCAAGATACACATCCAGCAATGAGCGGAATGAACATATATGATGAACATCACGTCCATGATGCTGTATTTAAAGCAGTCCAAGTCAGGTCAAATTTAGTGAGACACTGCAAATGTCTTTAGAAAATGAAAATGCAGTCTGTAACTCCAGTTCCAAGGGACATAAACCCCTCTTTTGGCCTCCATGGGCTCCTGTGTACAAGTAGTATACATACACTTATGCTGGTTCATACACATATACATAAATTTAAAGCCCTTTTAAAAAGTGCTTTACCACATTTGGCAATAAAAATAAATTTTCAGGAGCTAGACAGATGGCTTAGCAGTTAAGAGCACTGGCTGCTCTTCCAGAGGTCTGTAGTTCAATTTCCACAAACCACGTGGTGACTTATAGCCATCATCCATAATGGGATCCAAGGTCTCTTCTATCCTGCAGGCAAATATATATATCTCAATAGATAGATAGAATCTTTTAAAAATAAAATCTCAAATTTCATCACCTTCCTTAAAATATTTAAGATATTGGCCCAAGAGCTAGTAGCATAACAAAAAAAAAAAAGAGAGAGAGAGATTTGCAACTTAAGATCATGGCTAGTACTTTGTTCATAGATAATCCTTGTTGTGTAAAAAAGCTCTTTGGACTCTTTTGGGGGGGGTCTTTTGGGGGGGGCCCACCCAGCTCCTAAATAAGTCACACACACAGGCGTATTCTTAGTTATGAATATCTGGCCTTAGCTGGGTTTGTTTCCAGCCAGCTTTTCTTATATTATCCAGACTACCTTTTTTTCTCTATTTCTGTACTTCCTTCTCCATGGCTTGCTGGGTAGCTGGGTGGCTGGCCCCTGATGTCTTCCTCTCCTTGTTTTCTTCTTGTTCTCTTGCTCCCAAATTTCTCCTTTTATTTATACTCTCTGCCTGCTAGTCCCGCCTATCCTTGTTACTGCCTCACTATTGGCTGTTCAGCTCTTTATTAGGACCATCAGGTGTTTTAGACAGGCAAAGAATCACAGCTTCACACGTAATCAAATGCAGCATAAACAAAAGTAATGCACCTGAGCCAGGTGGTGGTGGCAGCGGCCCACGCCTTTAATCCCAGCACTTGGGAGGTAGAGGCAGGCAGATCTCTGTGAGTTCGAGGCCAGACTGGTCTACAAGAGCTAGTTCCAGGACAGGCTCCAAAGCTACAGGGAAACCCTGTCTTGAAAAACCAAAAAACCAAAAACCAAAAAAACAACAACAACAAAAACACACCTGAAAAATAAATACTATCCAACAAATCCTCAAATATTTTTTTTTACCCTTTCTGGATCCCTGTGGAACAAGGTGAGATACCACCACTCTGGAAGTTCCATGTATCTTTTAGGAAAAGTAAGTAGGCACAAAAGTATTGTCGCTCTGGAGCCCTGTGTACCCATCCTTAAACCTCTCTGCAGTAATTCACCAAAGCTCAAGTGATGAGGGATTGGTTAACTACCGCTAAACACCTAGACAATGCCCTTATCTTAAGATCTAGGTCTAGTGACAGATTTTATCATTACAGTACAGTTACAAAATCTAGACAAAGATACAGTTAGTTCTTCAGCCAAGCTTGGTAGTAACTGTCATATACCCAGTATTCAGGAGGCAGAGGCAGGAGGATCTCTCTGAATGCAAAGCCAGCCTGGTCTACATAGCAAGTTCCAGGCTATCCAAGACTTCATTAGAAGACCCTGTCTCAGAATACCAAACACCCCCTCTCTCTCTCCCTCTTTTCTCTTTCTCCCATACACACACACACACACACACACACACACACACACACACACACACACACACAGCTCTTCAGATTCAGGTGGGTGTGTTTTGAAGAGTTATGTTGCAATTTGAGGGTTTTGTTTGGTTTTGTTTGCGACAAGTTCACCTACGTTGCCATGGCAAGCCTGCTCCCCCAGAAAACTGGGACGGAAGATGTGACACTTGCCCAGCATGTTTACAGCTGTGCCGTCCTTTGACTGTGACTGCCATTAACTCATTTAGTTCTAGAAAGAGCTACTGATGACCTACAGCTATCAGAATACCTTAACTCTCCTGGAAAGAGTTTTCTCTTGACATTCTTATGGAACACTTCTCTTCCTCTCATTAATGTTGTATTTGCTGAGACGCTGCTCTGACCTCTACCCAAGCCTGCTCTGATACTGGATGGAAGATAAGAGTTTCAGTTTCTGTGCGACTTGAAAGGACACTGGTCACTGGCACCAGGCCCACAAGCATTTAAGGGTCCTCTCCAGTTCTGTGCACTAGATCCAGTCCCTCTGTTCCGAAGAAGAAACGCAATTGTCCTGCTGGCATCAGGCACGTGCCTGCAAGCGAGACTGCACACTGACTGTTCCCATGGAGACCTTGCAGTCAGTGTTCAGTGTCTCCCTGTGGTACAGTCAGATTCCACAGGCTTTCAGGTGCGAACTCAAGATGTACTTACTAAAAGTGGGGGTTCCTGAGCACTAGTCCCCAAAGCTATTGGTGTGGCTTCTTTTCTATGATATATTCACCCTAGCATGCTTTCTGCTCTCATCATATACATGCCCGCCATCACCCATTCATATGAATATGTCAGTTTTTACTGGGTGATAACACACACTTTGAAAACACAGTGACCTGAAACAGCTATTATTTCTTTGCCCAGTGAAACTGTGAGTCATTGCCATGGGGCCAGGCTCCTAGGGCAGCCCTTTCGGTCCTGCTGAGTTGACATTTCTGTGGTCAGCCAGGACAATGGCTCCACATGGCCTGCCCTCATCTAGACTGTGCACTGGAAGCAGAGCAGGTCTTCTTACAGCACATGGGCAAGGCTGGGGCTTCTCAAGCCTCTGCATTTATAGGTCTCTATTATTATCTTTCGTAACACTCCATTAACCAAGTAATGCACCCAGCTAGCCCAGACTAAGGCAAGTCTGTCTCTTGGTAGGAGGACATTCATCCCTTCCCGCAGGCTCCTCTGACTGGACTCTGCTGCTCCAACCCCTCCTCTGGTCACAGTCATTTTTGTTTGACAAGTCCGACCCCACCCCCGCTGCCAGACTCTCTCTTTCTGTAACTTAGCTGCTATAGTTTCCAGGGAGAGCCATGAACTGGTCTGACCTAAAAGCTCAGCATAAAGAAGGAAGTCATCATGGAGGGCCATGTGCTTGTTCCTACTTAGCAACAACATTTTTATTAAATGTCTTTTAGATTTCTTTGTGTGTATGCTTAAATATTTGTCTGCGGGTACGTATATGCACCATGTGCTTGCCTGGTACCTACGGAAGTCAGAAGGTGGTTTTGAATCTCCTGGAAATGAAATTTGGATGATTGTAAAATAGCACGTGAGGCTGGGAATGAAACCTGGGTCCTCTGCAAGAGCAACAAGTGCTCTTAGCTACTGGGCCATCTCCCCAGCACCAAAACCTTTAACCATTCTGTGCTTTTGTTTCTTCATCTGCATTATAAAGGAGTTTGTGTTAAGTCTTTGAGGTTCTTTAAAAACTCAAGATAACTAGGCTGTGGTGGTGCTCACCTTTAATTCCAGCACTCAGGAGACAGAGGCAGGCGGATCTCTCTGAGTTTAAGGCCAGCCTGCTCTACAGAGAGAGTTCCAGGATAGGCAGAGCTATACGGAGAAACCCTATATTGAGGAACAAACAAACAAACAAAAACAAACCCTAAGGTGTCGGTGTATCTATTGCTCCCTAAATAAGCTGTCGTTTCCAGTCAGACCAGCTCCTTGTTACCTCTGTCTGCTGCTCTTTTCTTTCTTTACTGCTTATTTTTCTTTTATCCTTTTTCCTATTTGATGTAGGATTCTCCTCTGTATGCTGTGAATACCATTGGTTACAAAGAACCAGTCTTAGGCCTGTGATAGGGTAGAGTAGAGCTAGGCGGGGGAAACTAAACTGAATGCTGGAAGAAAGGAGGCGAGTCAGGGAGAAGCCATGGAGTCGCTGGAGACAGATGCACTGGAACCTTGCCAGCAGGCCACAAGCCTCGTGTAAAATATAAAAGAATGGAAATGGGTTAAATTAAGATGTAAAAGCTAGCCAATAAGAAGTTAGAGCTAATAGGCCAAGCCATGTTTTAATTAATATAGTTTCTGTGTGGTTATTTCAGGAGTCTGAGCAGCCGGGAAATGAACAAGCGGCCTCCTACTACACCTATTTATTTTGAGATGTTTCATGTAGCTAAGGATGGCTTTGAACACATGATCCCCTGCCTCTGCTTCCCAAGCGCTGGGATTACAGCCATGGTTCTGGCGAGGGCTGCTCACCCCTGTACTTGCTGATATGTGCCGTCTGAGTTGATGGAATTACATTGTCTCTGGGATAGTTTGGTGTTTCACCAACCATGTTATAACTTCACCGAGGGGAGAGACTCTGTTTTATACATCCAAGCTCGTGGTAGACATCCAGGAAATATTTGCAGATTGAGCTTCTATTTCCATCCCAGGTCACAGGAAGCAGGAGCTGGCTGAAAACTTAGAAAAGCAGGGGTGAGGTGGTGGTGGGTGTCAAGGAGGGCGTTCGTTAAATACACCTGAGGTAGGATGCCCTTACCAGAGCTCAGCCTCAGGCCCTCTGCCCTGGGTGACACTGGCTTCTCTGTTTCTTACAGGTGTAGTCCTTTCCTCCCGTCAGCAACCGCCATGACGCTGACGAAAGGTTCCTTTACCTACTCCAGTGGGGAGGAATACCGTGGCGAGTGGAAAGAGGGTGAGCAGGGTCTCAGGGCAGCCTTCTTCACGGATCTTCATTCCTCGCTGCAGGACACAGCTCACATCGTACCTGCCCTTTATTTCAGGGCTTAATGAAGGAATGGGAAATGAGTTCAGTCTTCCCACTCTGGATCGATAGTGCTTTAAGTCTCTTGTCTTATGTGTGTTTAACACAGTCTCTTGTCTTATGTGGGGAGAGCAAATGAATTTGTTTGGGTGTAAATTAGAGTTTAGGATTCACTGCACTGACTTCTTTGCTATGAGTCTTCAGAAGTTAAGGAAGATCTGGAAATGAGAGAAGACACTCAAGAGCAAGTGGCACAGCTTTTTACACTTGGAAGTGATCTATTCTTAGGGATAGCAAAATTCTTTGGAACTGTGAACTATGTTAGAAACTATACCAGAAGCAGTTTAATGGTTCAGTTTGGAAACTCAGCCTGGACACTTTAGAGCTCACAGGTTTGGTTCTAGCAAGCCACGAAACTGCCCAAGGAGATGGGCTTTTCATGCCCATAGAGGCCAAGAGCAGTTCATACTGAGGCCAGGCCTGTGCCCAAGGAGACCAGGCTTTACACACTCACTGAGACGAAGGGCAGTTTTTTGTGAGAAAGGCTATGGAGGGTATAGGCTGCTAAGCCAGTAAGAAGGGACCCTGAAGCTGCCCCATTCCAACCTGGTCCCTGTCCCTCTCTTTGCTCAGGCCGGAGACATGGTTTTGGTCAACTGATGTTTGCAGATGGTGGCACCTACCTGGGTCACTTTGAGAATGGGCTCTTTAATGGCTTTGGGGTACTGACCTTCTCAGATGGCTCAAGGTAAGTATGAGCTCGTTCCTTTCTCAGGCTGTGATAAAAATGTGGGGCACTGGAGAGCGTCTGTTCAGCCCTGAGCTTGCACAGGCCAGAAAACAGGCAAGGGGTGGGCAGTTCTCTTATTGATAACTTTGATTTTTTATTTAATTTTTACTTATTTGTAAAAGGTGCACCACACCACATGTGAAGGTCAGAGGAGTCTGTTTTCCGCTTCCACCATGTGGGTCCCCAGGATTTAACTCAAGTCATCAGGCTTGGAGACAGGTTTACTTTGCCTACTAAGCCATCTTGCCAGCCCTTATTATTTTAAAATAGATGCAAAAGTCAGGCACGGTGGCATATGTCTGTAATCCTAGGACTAGAAAGGCAGAGGCCAACCTGGGCTACATAGCAACACTTCATCTCTAAACAAAACAAATACATTACATAGATGTGAAATTGGAAACGGCCGAGAGGTGAGTGACTTTCTGCTTTACCTCTGTTCACTTAGACTCTTTCCCTGGAGCTAAGTTTCTCCACCTATGCCTTCTGAGCCCTCTGCTGCTGCGGAATGGTGTGGTAGCACAGGCAGAGCTCTGGGATGGGCGGAGTGAGCTTTGCTCTGCGCCTTGACTCACACCCGCCCGCAACTGCTTGCCTCGGTTACCCCAAACGGCTAACCCACCCACTAAAGGCTAACCACCATCTTGGTGTCTCTGCAGGTATGAGGGGGAGTTTGCCCAGGGCAAGTTTAATGGCGTCGGAGTTTTCATTCGCTATGACAACATGACCTTTGAGGGGGAATTTAAAAATGGCAGAGTAGATGGTTTTGGTAAGTTTCACCTCAGTGGGATGGTAATTTGGTGTAACAGGGATGAAAGCACTCCTCCGTAATCCAGCAACCTGTCGAGCCAGCGTGTCACTTCCCTCTCCTTCAGCCTCTACACGTGGAGCTGACCTGAAACGTTAATGCCGGCTCCTTCTCTCTGTCCTCAAAGGCTTGCTGACTTTCCCTGACGGCTCCCACGGAATACCCCGCAACGAAGGTCTGTTCGAGAACAACACGCTGCTGCGGCGTGAGAAGTGCTCTGCCGTGGTTCAGCGGGCGCAGAGCGCCTCCAAGTCAGCCAGGAACCTCACGGCCTGATGGAGCTTTGGGCACATCTGGGAACATCCCTTGTGCGCCTGTGGCGGCAGCGGCGGCGAGGCGAACAAACGAACCCGCTATGAGACGGGATTGACTGTGGTGGCTGTGGTGCCACCGTCTGTGAGGTGCTCTGTCGCCTGCCAATCAGGAGTTCAGTCGCGGGAAAGCGCGAAGGATTTGGGCCCGGAGACCTTGTTCTGCCCTTCCCTGACCTGTGCTCAAGAACGGGGCGCCTCTCTGCCTTGCTGTTACTCCGTTTCTAGCACCTTGGTACCCAGTGCTGTCAAACCACACAGAATCTCCTCATTCCACCTACCCTTACAGTAGATGATCCTGGCTCCGACTTAGGGCCAGTCCTGTGTGCCGCCATGGAGAAATCGGGAAAAAGAGGGTGGCTTAGGCCACAGTGGTTCTGTGAAGCCTAGAACAGAGCTTTCCTGTGTGTTACCCCTCATGCACCGCACCTGGAGGCCTGGCTCCAGGCTGGTCTCTGTGTCTTCTATTCCCCTTCAATGTAAGAGCGTGGCTTTCTTCTCCCTCAACTTTACAGTTAACTGTCTTCCCTACCTGACTTACAGCAGATAGCCCAGTCCCCATCTGTGCCTCTCTCTCCCTTAGATGTCAGACAGGATCCCCTCATAGAATAGCCAAATAAGAAACTAGTGTAACCAGGACGGGCTCCAAAGCTACAGAGGAAACCCTGTCTCGAAAAACTAAAAAAAGAAAAAAAAAAAAAAAAAAAACACCA
>NW_026067893.1:17643989-17652854 GCF_014885135.2 Alexandromys fortis
AACTAGTGTAAGAATAGCTATGACCTGTATCCATTATCAATCCAGGGCAAGGGGCAGACCTATCTAGGCCTCCTATGAATGACCTGAATCCCACCAGGGAAGGCTTGCACTGACAGTTCCTTCCCAGTGCATCAGTGGATCAGACTCATAGCCCCTTGGGTGTCAGAAGTCCTGGATCCATCCTAGTGTGAACTGACTGGCATTGGCACCTCCGTTTCACTCATGACTCTTCAAGCAAGAGTCTTGGCCTTCGGGCCTGGGACAGATCTTGCTGCCAAAACCATCCCAAGGTCTCCAGTTAGCGTAGGTCCCAGCCCTAGCCCAGATCCCATCCTCAAGTCTCCCTCAACAGCGGACTGTGGTGGGAATCAGCTGTGTGCCTCTATTTATTCCCTGAACTGTACTGTAGAACAGTGTTTATAGGAATAAACCAGCCACCACAACTGCCTGCACTTCATGTTCATGACTTTCTGGACTTGGGCTCATGGGTTTGCTGTTTGTGGGAACTAAACAGAGAGGTGCTCGGAGCTAACACTGAACACTTTGCTGCATAGCATCACCTGTTTCTCAGAACCCCTGTGCTGAGCTGGCAAGAGGCCAGCCAGAGTGTTTGCCTGCAAGCAAGAGGACCTGAGTTCGATCCTCAGCACCTGTGTGAAAATGTGGGCGTGGTCATGCATGCTTCTACTCCCAGGTCTAGGGATTCAAAGAAAGTATCTCTGGGGCTGACTGTCCAGCCAGCCTAGCCTAGTTAGCAGGCCCAGGTACCAAAATGGACAGATTCTGAGGAACACAGGAGGTTGTCCTATGGCTACACACACACACACTTCTGTGGGGTAGAAGACACGAGTTTTTTAAACCAGCAGGGTCAAGTTGTCCAGGCTAGTAAATGGCAGGGCTGGGTGGGGTTTCTCCATCCTGTTCCTTCTGGTCTCACCTCCCTTCCACTGGATTGAGCATCAGTATATATAAGCCCCAAAACCAGTTATTGCCAGGCTTGCTGGGTGACCTCAAACAAGTCAACTGCACCCAGGAGTAAAACACTCCTGTCATGCTTACTTGTTTATTTACAGTTCTTACCTCAGTCTCACCCACAGCTCTGGGAGAAAGGTGTTTTACAGCTGAGATTCGGGGAAATCAGGGGCTACCTCAGGCTCCACAGACACCAACAGGTCCCAGAGCATAAACTCAGGGCTGTTGAAGCTTGGAGTCTGCGCTCTCAGCTTTCTAGGCTGCCTCTCTCAGGCCTAGATTTTCCCCATCAGCCCTAAACCTATTCTGTAAGCCCCACTGCTCCGGGAGGTGACTGTAAAAGAAGCCCAGGAGCCAGCTTGTGAAAGGGTGAGGACCTGGTTTTGAGTCCCCAGCACTCACATAAGAAGCCAGCTGTACCCAGGTGGTGGTGGCGCACGCTTTTAATCCCAGCACTCGGGAGGCAGAGGCAGGCAGATCTCTGTGAGTTCGAGACCAGCCTGGTCTACAAGAGCTAGTTCTAGGACAGGCTCCAAAACCACAGAGAAACCCTGTCTTGAAAACAAACAAACAAAAAAAAAAAAAAAAGAAAGAAAGAAAGAAAGAAAGAAAGAAAGAAAAATTTCATACCTGTAACCCCGGTGCTGGAGAATAAAAGCACACAGACCCCAGCTACTTGCCACCAGCTAGCTGACCAAAATGACAAACTCCAGTTCAGTGACAGACCGTGTCTGAAAAATTAAAGTGGAGACTGATAGAGGCCTCCCTGTCGGGGTGACCACATTTCCTGCATGAGTGATTGCACGTATGCACGCATACACACACACACACACACACACACACACACACACACACACAATTAAGCTTTCCTAGGCTACCGCTCTAATAGTGGGCTGTTTGCTGGGAATTAATAAGGCTTCTCTCAGTGACAAGAAAAGGCTGAAGCTTCAAGCTCCACTGCTTTTAGGAAGGTCCTTGGCATCTGGCCAGGAAGTCTGCATAGGCGTCAAGTTTCACTTGTTATATGTTATTATAGTAACAGAGTGATCTGTTGAGATAATGAAAGTAGAGTGTCTTTAGACAGGCATGGTCCTACCTCAGTCCAAGTCTCTAAGATTCATACCTGGGCTGGTCAGGAGTCTGCTAGAGTGTAGGTCAGGTGTCTATCCACCAGGTGTCATTATTTCCTAATGACAAGGCACTGGGCTGTCTTGGCCACTCAATGGTGGGGATTAAACCTAGGGACAAGACTAGTCAATTGCTAAGACATGTGAGTTTTGAAAGGGCGTTGTGGCTGGAAAGCCTCTTGGAGGCCTTTCAAAACCAAGGGACACATTCTGATCAGGTTTCCTATGCAGCTGCTTCCTCTGGAAGAAGTCAGAATGTTAATAGTTAGGGCCAAACCTGACTTTCCAGCCATGCCATGCATAACTAAGATTTCTAACTTCAACCAGGCAGTGGTGGCACACACCTTTAATCCCAGCACTCAGGAGGGAGAGGCAGGTAGAAGTCTGTGAGTTCAAGGCCAGCATAGTCTACAGAGTGAGTTCCAGGACAGCCACTGTTATTACACAGAGAAACTCTGTGTGTGTGTGTTTGGGGGGGGTGGGGAGGTTCTAGCTTCAAGTCAGAAGTAACGGTCCCTTCAGTAACCAGTTTCCTTGGTTTCCAGCTGCACTCCCTACCCTTCTGCTAGGTTCCCTGGTTCACCCACCTTAGGGCAATAGCAGCGTGGTCTCATGGCATGCCCAACTGTCTGTCACTCCTCGTGAGACTGGCTGCCCCATCGAGGTTTCTCACCCACCATGCGGCTCCCTGCCTGGGACTCATGGCCCACTGCAGCCACGAGGGGGAACTGTGCCATTCCTGCCTGAGACTGGCTGCTCTTGGGACCTGCTGCCCACTGCCACCGCTTGGGGACCTGCAGCATTTCTGCCACTGCAGCCAATCAGGGATCCGCAGCATTTTTACTTAATCCATTACAATACCAGGCCCAGTGGCTTTCTCTTCCTGGCCCATGAATCCAGATAAAGAACTCTCAGCACTTCTCCAGCACCATGTAACTGAAATTGCGAGACCCAATTAAATGCTTTTCTTAAGAGTTGTCGTGATCATAGGGTCTCTTCACAGCAATAGAAGTCTAAGACAAATTGGTTCCAGGAGAGGAGTATTGCTCTGACAGCCTGCCCATGCTTCTTGTTGGCAGAATGTGGACTTTGGACTAGGAAAGTAGTTGAACACTTTAAGTGGGGCTTAATGGGCCATCCTAATAGGAGCATGGAAGATAGTGGTGCTGAGAGCAATGTAGGTTATGACGACCCGGCTCAAGAGGTTTCAGAGGAGAATAATATTAGAGACTATTCTGTGGGGTAGTGGTGGCAAACACCTTTAACCCAGCATTCAGGAGGCAGAGAGTTTCTCTGCAGCTTTGGAGCCTGTCCTGGAACTAACTCTTGTAGACCAGGCTGGCCTTGAACTCACGGAGATCTGCCTGCCGCCTCTGTCTCCCAAGTGCTGGGATTAAATGTGTGCACCACCACAGCCAGGCTAGTGGCCAGTCTAATGCAGATCTAAAAAAGGGGCCAGCAGAGCAAAGGAAAATATAAAATGTACAGGTTGAGGTTAAAAAGTGCACCAGGAAGTGTAATGGAGTTCAGTCCAGGGCTCAAGGAGATAAAAAGTTTAAAGAAAATCCTGATGGTCATTGGAATAAAGGGAGTGGTGACCTTAGGGCAAGACCCCACCCTGCTAAATTTCTAATTCGTGAAACAATTAAGGAAAGCTGTGCAGTGAATTCAGGAAACCATCAAAAACCAGAAAGCTAGTGAAAATGTATTTGAACGAGGGGGTCAGGCTCTAGCCCCATCAAGCAGTAGAACTTGGCAGCTTCAGTCACATGGTTCTTATTTTAGAATCAAGGATACAAGAAAGTGTTGTGGAATTTCCCTCCACATCTAAGGAAAGCCACTGAGGCCAGACGCGTGTCAAGGGTGTTCCTGACCGGAGGCCTAGAGAGGCCATTTCGTGAAGATGTGAAGGTGAAGCTTGGATTGCCTTGGAGACTCCAAGATGCTGGAGATGCCAGAGTTATGGGATACCTGCCGAGGAAAACTGCTAACAGGGGATGGAACCAGCCCAAGAGAGAGAAGTGTGTTACTGTCAAGAAAGTTGAACGGAGTTGGAGATCTGAAGCGTGCAGAGTTTGGAGTCTGTCCAATTGGTTTTGGATTTGCTTTGGCCCAGTATTTTCTCACTATGCTCCCCTTCCACCCTTCTGGAATGGTAGTGGATATTCCGTGCCATTATATGTGATCTGCTTTTTGATTTTGATTTTACAGTGGGTTATGGCTAAGAGATTGCATGAATTTCAGAAGCGACTTGGACTTTGGACTTTTAATTAGTCATGAGACTGGGATAGATTACGGGAACTTTTGAAGTTAGACTAAATGCATTTGTGTTATAATATGGCTATAAGCCCCTGGGGGCCAGGGAGTGGAATGTGGTGGTTTGAATAAGAATGCCCCCGTACAAGTAAATGTTTAGGGAACGGCACTATCTGAAAGGGTTAGAAGGTGTGGCCTTATTGGAAGAAGTGGTTCCTGGAGATGGGCTTTGAGGTTTTCAAAAGCCCAAGCAAGGCCAGGTGACTTTCTCTTCCTCCTGCCTGCAGATCCAGATGTAGAACTCTCAGCTGCTTCTCCAGTACCGTGTCTGCCTGCATGCTGCCCTGCTTCCCAGCATGATAATGGACTAAACCTCTGAAAGTGATAATCCAGCCCAGTTAAATGCTTTCCTTTATAAGCATCACGAGAGTCATGGTGTCTCTTCACAGTAATAGAACACTGACTAATACATGCCCTAATTCCTAATGCCCTGTTCCTCTTCAGGCTATGGGAACAGACGTCCCTGACAGCTCAGGCCAGGTGTCTCCTGCTTGTCATCAGAGCCAGCCATTGTTGCTGAAATCCAAGCGCAGGGCCTCCTCCTCAGTGGGACTCAGCTCCTGCAAGGGGGCACGGCAGGGGCCTCCATAGTAGCCAAACCAGTCCATGGTTTTCTTCAGCCCGGGAATCCCGAAGCGACGAGTCACCTGAGAAGAAGCACTTGTTAGAAGAGACTGCAGAGCCCCCACACCTCTGACATGCCTAGCTGGAAAAGTTGGGGTTCCCAGCCTCCTGTAAGGAACTCCAATCTGTGGCGAAGGTTGCACTGAGAATCCAGATTTAGACACCAGAAGTGGGTCAGTTAAGGAGAGTCTCAGCCTGAATAAGAAGGTTCCCTTTAGGGTTTAGGAGAAAAACTACTTCAACAAAGAGAGGCATCTAGCCTTCATGCTGGGATAGAAGCTGGCATAGAAGGCAGCAAGGCTGGGTCCCTGCAGCACAGCAGACCCGGTGAGCAAGGAAGGAGATGACTTCGTGAAAGCCGTGGACAGAGCCCAGATCCTGAGTCCCCAGCATCAGGGTCCCCCACCCACCCACAGCTCCTCCCCGGCCCTATTTAAATGCTTTCAAGGGCTGGGCAGTGGTGGCGCACGCCTTTAGTCCTAGCACTTGGGAGGCAGAGGCAGGTGGATCTCCAGAGGCCAGCCTGGTCTACAAGAGCTAGTTCCAGGACAGGCTCCAAAGTAACACACTGAGAAACCCTGTCTTGAAAAACAAACAAACAAACAAAAAGGATATATCACTAGCCACAGGAGGTTTGTCATATAACTGCACTATTTTTTACCCGAGCAACTTTTTTCCCCTAGGAAAATGAAGGGGCTGAGCAACACTACCTCTAAAGGCTTGTGTATCACAGTGGGCATCTACAGCCACGTCACAGCTCAAAACCATACAGGGAATTTTACAGAATAAATGAAGGATCCAGTTTCTTCCCTTTTCGTTATATCAGAAATATTGGAATGAATCTTTGACGATCTAAAAACTTACTTAATAAAGTTCCATTGGGGGGATCTTTAGAGGTACGAGTTTCGTGAAAGTTAGAAGCAATGAGGCATTCAGTGGAAAAGGCTGGGGTGAATGTTGAATGACTGGCTTACAACTATCCGCCACTAGAGGGCAGCCATCACCAGCAAACTGATGTTTTCCCCATGTCTTAATGGGAAAAACACAATGTCTTAACAGCCTGGCTTTTAAAACTCGCAAGCTTTAGAGTTGGCCAAAACCTCCAGAAGAAGATGGAACCATGTTCCTACCATGAATTTTTGAAGATAGCCAGTGTGCCTTCTCAACCCTGGAGAAAGGGCTAGAAGACCCCAGAAAGTACTAAGTATAGCTTGGGGCAAGATGCTGGGTGGGAAGGCAGAAGGACAGGCCTTGGACAGAACAGGGAAATACAGTGACATCAGGCTGCTGTTGGAGCATCTGAGCCTACAGCTCAGGCAGCAGCGAAAGGTGTTCCAGGCATTCCTGAGTGTGTGCCCAGGGCTGGCACAAGAAGGGGCAAGATGGGGTGAGATGACCTCGGAGAGCTTTGATGGCAGCTGAGCATCCCATCTTCCCAGAGGGGGCAGCCAACACCACTTCCTCTGTAAAGTGAGATGACACCTACCCATAGATATGACTCAGACATCAGATGACAAACACCATTAAAATCACAGCAGTCCCCAAGACCACTGGAGGCGCTACCTCCTCCTGTCCTGGCATTTGCAGGTGTGGGACCCTTCTCTCGTCTGGGTAGATGGAAATGAGAAATGCAGGCGTCCACCCAGGGGAAGGGCCAGAGTGCTGGGGGCAGCCCCGGCCCTGCTTAACTAGAAAGCTTCATTTCTGTGAGTTCTCAGAACCTATTGACAGAGTCACTCTGAGGGAAGCTCCGCATCCAGGAAGAAGCTCCCTTTCCTTCTCAGCTGCCCTTTCTTCTAAAACTGAGACAAGCCAAGCTGGGCAGGAGACCTAGAACACACTTGCCGCCTGATACAAAGCATCCGCCACTGTGGGGCTGGGATACAGATAGCTTGGGTAGCAAAAGCATAAGGGAAGATGGGCCTAGTGGCCCAGGCCCATCATATCAGCTACTCAGGGGGCCGAGGCAGGAGGATCACAACTTCATGGCCTGCCTGGGTTATAGAGAAATTTCAACGGCAGCCTGGGCAATGTTTTATTTGTTGATTTGATTTTGTTCCTAGAAACAGATTTGGGGGGGGGGGAGTCTTAATGAATTTGTTCCCATTAAAGCCAGGAAAGTAAAATGATAATAAATTGCTTAAGTATATATAAAATACTCAAACCTAAAGCAAGTAATGTTCTCAGGTTCATATACCCACTTTGCTAATATTGTTTTCAACTACTTAAATGCTCAGGGTGGGAGGGTCACAACTTGGGAAATTACTTAAAACTACATTTGAGAAGATAAAGACAGTTGTGCTCTTTATTCCCATAACCATTGATGAACACTCTGGACATCACAGAAAACAGGCAGTGAATCTGTGCTGTGTGGGATATGTGTCTTTAATCTCAGTACTTGGAAGGCAGAGGCAGGTGAAAGAGTGGTAAGCCAGCCTTGTCTATAAAGCAAATTCCAGGCCAGTCAGAGCTACACAGTGAGGCACTGTCTCAGAAAACAGATAAGAAAACTCCAAAAGACAGACTGAAGAGGGAGGATCAACCAGGGACCTAAAGCACCAAAGATCAACACAATGGTGAGTCTCCTGGTTCAGACTCAGAACTGAATCAACCATAAAATACCAGGGGCCACAACCAATAAAATTTCCAACAGGAGCTGGGGAGATGGTTCAGTGGGCAAAGCACTGGCCAGGCAAGCCTAATGGCCTGAGTTTTGATCCCTGGAACCCACACTAAGGTAGAAGAGAGACAACTCCACAGAGCTGTCTTCTGACTTTCGCATGTGCAGCGGGGCATCCATGTACAATCCCCAATAATAACAAAAAGTTTTAAAATAAAAGTTCCAACAAGGAGGGCTGGAGAGATGGTTCAGCAGTTAAGAGCACTGGCTGCTCTTCTAGAGGACCTGAGTTTAATTCCCAGCACCCACTTGGAGGCTCACAACCATTTATGACTATAGTCCAATGATCCCATTAAATCACCATGGCCACTTGGTTTCTACTGGAGAATTCCAAAAATGTTTGAAGAAGATTCAGTATCAATTCTATACCATCTCTATCAATAGAAAGAAAAATACCTTCGGGGCTGGAGAGATGGCTCAGCGGTTAAGAGCATTGCCTGCTCTTCCAAAGGTCTCTAGTTCAATACCCAGCAACCACATGGTGGCTCACAACCATCTGTAAAGAGGTCTGGTGCCCTCTTCTGGCCTGCAGACATACACACAGACAGAATATTGTATGCATAATAAGTAAATAAATAAATATTTTTAAAAATTGCAGAGGTATTAAAAAAAGAAAAAATCAGACTCAGTGGGGGAATGAACGACAGGGGGAAGGGAGGAAGAAGAGAAGGAGGGAGTGAGGAGAGAGAGAAAGGAAGGAGAAAAAATAGACCATTATTCCTTATGAATATAAGCATAAAAAATCTTATAAAATATCAGTAAATGAAATTTCAGCAACATACCAAAATAAATATATACTATGATTAAGTGAGGTTTGCTCCAGGGATGCACATCTGTGTCAGTATTTGAAAAGTGATTAGCCTGACGCACGCCTTTAATCCCAGCACTCAGGAGGCAGAGGCAAGCGAATCTCTGAGTTTGAGGCCAGCCTAGGGTACAGAGCAAATCCCAGGATAGGCTCCAAAGCTACACAGAGAAATATGCCTGGCAGACAGTGAAGTTAAAATGCTATTTTCACTTGCCCAGAAAAGCGTGAAACAGCTCCCAAGTGCTGGGAAGCCTCTTTCAACCTTCACATCAAGTTCTGTGTATATATATGTGGGTCTTTTTGTGCTTGTGTGTGTGTGTGTGTGTGTGTGTGTGTGT
>NW_026067893.1:17653154-17677791 GCF_014885135.2 Alexandromys fortis
AAAAGAAAGAAAGGAAGGAAGGAAGGAAGAAAGAAAGAAAGAAAGAAAGAAAGAAAGAAAGAAAGAAAGAAAGAAAGGTGACACAGGAAAGATGTTACTATCCCAGAGTGGTCTACAGGTTAACAATTCCTAGTAAGATTTTTTTTTTGTAACTATAGACAAGATTATTCTAAAATTAATATAGAAAGACAAAAGGAATTAACTACCTCAAGCAATTTTAAGGAAGCTAAAAAGAACCAAACAGGAGGAAGCAGCCTTTTACAAGACTTGTTTAAACCCTTACTCTGCAGCTAACAATCCAGACTGTGGCACAGTGGAGGTGTAGACACACAGATCAATGGAGAGGCTAGAGAGCTCAGAAATAAAGACTCTCACAAACCTGCCCCACTGACTTTTGACAAAGGCAGAAAGGCAGCTCCACAGAGGAAAGAGCTTTTTCAACAAATGGTTTTGGATATCCATAGGCAAAAAAAAAAAAAAAAAAAAAAAAAAAAAAAAAAAAAAAAAAAAAAAGGAACCTTGACCAAAGTCTCAGACTTTAAACAAAAATTAACTCAAAATGGGCCACAAACTTTTACAATGTAACTACTAAACTTTCAGGAAACAAAGTAAGAGAATATATATAGCAACTAGTGCTGAACAAAGACTTCTGAGACTTGACATTAATAGTAAGATCCAAGAAAGAACATATTGACAAGTTTGACTTCAACAAAATCTTAATTTTTCCCCCAAAATTTAAAATTTGATTGACCAAAAACATGTAAAGAAAATGAAAAAGAGAAGCTACAGACTAGGGGAAAATCTTTACAAGTACACAGTTAAGAAGGGACTAGTTGTTCTAAACTTAACATATAAGAAAGACATTCACTTAGAAAATGGACAAGATGTCCAGTGGTGGTGGTGCATAACTTTAATCCCAGCACTTGGAAGGCAGCGGCAGGAGAATCTTTGTGAGCTTGAAACCAGTCTGGTCTACAAAGTGAGTTCTAGGACAGCTAGAGAAACACAGAGAAACTGAGAAACTGAGTCTCAAACAAACAAACAAATAAAAAACTAAAAAAGAGAGAGAGAAGAGAAGAGAAGGAAAGAAAAGGAAAAAGCAAATGGACAAGCAACCAGTCAGGACTGCAGGTAGATAGCAAAGCACATGGTGTCTGGCTTGTGTGAGGCTTGGGCATAGTTTCCAGCACCAGAAGAAGAAAGAAAATGGACACAGGACGTAAGGACATAAACAGATATTTGAGAGTCAAGGCTGTGACAAGCAAATACATCAAAAGATGTTCAGTGTCATCAGCCACCAGAAACACATTACTTCCCAGCTCTCCACAGGGCTGAAATAAGACAGCACATGTGCTGAGGATGCAGAGGTACGAACACATTTACATTAGGGCAGATGCAGAACCAGGACAGTCCCCGCTACTCGGGAGGCTGAGGCAGGAGGATTTCAAGAGTGCAAATCCAGCCTTGGCGACACAGTGAAACTCTCTTTCAAAATAAATAAGGGGCTGGAGAGATGGCTCAGTGGTTAAGAGCATTGCCTGCTCTTCCAAAGGTCCTGAGTTCAATTCCCAGCAACCACATGGTGGCTCACAGATATCTGTAATGAGGTCTGGTGCCTTCTTCTGGCCTTCAGGCATACATGCAGAAAGAATATTGTACACATAATAAATAAATAAATAAAATAAGGATATACATTTCCTTTAGTTTTCTTCAGTTTTCAAATTAGCTTTGATCTTGACCAACATTCCTTGCTAAGTTCTCCTTGACCTGCCCCCAAAAGTACTGGAACATAAAGTCTGACCTGCAGAGCACATTGTTCTGACAACTCTCCTGGAAAATCAAAATAGCTCCAGTTCTCTGCTGCCATGGTCTCTACGTTTGTCGCTATCTGTACCCTGTGTGGTTGCTGTAAAGCCATGGCACACTGTCCCAGAGTCACTGACGTTGCTGTCACTCAGGACATTCCTTTCCATGCATGTTCAAAGGATTGGACATTTAACTAGCCCACATGGGAATTCCAATGAACTCTGAAGCTTGAGAACCTATGGGGCTCGTTCTCTGCAATCAGGGTTTCCTGGGGAGTCGGTAGCGGTTCCCACACTGGGACATTCTCGTGGACAGTTTGAAAGGGAAGGATTGAGCAGGGACCCAGTGCCAGTCCAGGGTGGGAGCTCACCGCTGTGTTGGGCTCGATGAGGCGGTGCTGCAGCATCTGGGCAGCTTCCCACTGTCCCGTGAGGCAGAGTCTCTCCAGCTGGCATACCTGGGCCCCTAAGACATTGGCCAGGCCGCAAATGCCCCCAACAGCTCCTGCCCGAAGGAGACAAAGCATTCATCAGAGCTACTTACTACAGAGAAACCCAAACCCTGAGCCCCGATTTCTATAGTCTTTGGGCCATGTCACAGTCATGGTCTGTGTGTCCAGTTGCGTACTTCCAGCAAAGGCTGCCTGTATGTTCAAAACAAGAAGTCTGCATGCCAGTTGCTGCTCAGAGCCAGTGGTGGAACAGGGAACACTGCCTTCAGAGCATCCCCTTCACCTACCTTCCACCTACCATGTTTCCAGATCTTGACACCTTACGGGCTGGGGAAACAGGAACTAAGTTCTGAAACCTTATTCCTTCAGTTAACTGGGCTACTACTGGTCAGGAGTGGGAAAGCGGCCTGGATTTGGGGCCAGGAGTCTGGTGTTTCCTCCCCTTGGCTTCAGGATGTGAAATTCAGCATTTGAGTGTGATTCTAAGATGAGGTAGCAGTGACCCTAAGCATAGTGGTTCAAGACTGGAAGGAAGATACCTACTATAGGGCCAGAGAGATGGCTCAGTGGGTAAGCCCGATGACCCAAGTTCAATCCCTGGGACTTACATGGAAGGAGAGAACAACTTCCCAAAATTGTCCTTTGACCACACATATGTGCCATTACATACATGCACCCTACACACATATGCATACAAAATAAATAAGATACAACTTAAAAAATTTAATGAGAACAGATTTATTTAAAAACAAAAGATACTCATAGCCAAGCATAGAACACTCAGGGAGCAGGAGCAGGTGGATCTCTGTGAGTTCAAAGGCCAGCTGGACTACAAGAACTTAAAGGATAATTAGGGCTACACAGAAAGACCTTTTCTCAGAAAGAAAAAACAACTCAAAAGCTTACATATTATGTGCTGACTGGGCACTGGCTGATGGGCTGGCCCTCTGACTTTCACAGACCACTGAGTTGTTTAGGGTAAAATGCAGGCCCAGTGAGGGCTGGTGTCCTGACTTGGTTACTGTGTGAAGCCACACCTCAGTCGCCCCTACCTCCAGAGCCTGTGCCTTCTCCACTGTATCTAAGGAAAGAGCTACAAAAGCTTTTCCCCCACCTTGCACTTTAGAGACTGTAGGATGGTAAAGGGATGTGCTAAGACCCGGACCAAAGCGGAAGTCTACAGAGCCCAGAGATAACGGAGACCACTGCTGTCTCCCACAGCTGAAAAATTTATCTCAGCTCGCTGATGCTTCTGTTCCTCTGCCCCACCCACCAGGGCTCAATCCAGCCGAACCCAAAGACCCTCTCCCAAAGCAAACAAGAGCAGCTGCTCTAAGTGCCATTGCTAGGATGCCGGACTGCAAGAGAATCTGAGCAGACAGCGGGAGATCCCACCCCAACCTCCCAGGTCTGACAGTTCATTCCGTCCCATGATCAGAGGCAGCAGAAAGCGGACTCCTGGCCTAGAGCAGCGGCCTGAGACCTCTGCTCCCAGAGAATGATTTACAGGGTGAGATTAGACGAGCTAATTTTGTCATCTAACATGGAATTTGGGACTTAACCAACTGCAGGCATCTCTACAGGCCAGCACCTTACTCATACACCCTCCCCCACCCAAAAGGGTCAAGCCCAAGTGCCCAGAATTGAGACAGCTGCTCCCTGCAATCCCAGGCCTGCCCCCCCCAACCCAGTCTCTCTTAGTAGTCCCGAGCATCTGGGTGCATTTTGGTTGGTCAGGACAGTTTGAGCAGCAGGAGGCTTACCCACAGCATAGCTGGCCAGGAGGAAGCCAACCGACCCAGCCAACACCTGGAAATCCTGCTTGCTGGTCTTGTGAACTATCAGCCCAATCTTGGTCACCTATTACAGTAAACACAGTGTGAAAGCTGGGTCCAGAGCTAGTGACCAGCCTGCACAAACACAGCCCAGTACCCAGAGAGATGCCCGGAAGTCCAGACCATGCCTAGGGGAGCCCACCCAACAAGCACAGGACTGACATGGGTCTCGTTGCTACTCTGGATAAGAAACTACCGCGCTAGAACCAGAGAAAGAGGAGGCGGTCCCAGTCTGGGAGCTGCTCCACTCACATCGCCACCACTGTCCTTTATGCCGATGATATTCGGGTGCTGAGACAACGTAACCACGGCGTCCACAGGCAGGTCTAGCCCTGTGTTGGCTGGGACGCTGTACAACACCACAGGGATCGGAGAAAGATCCGCGACCTGTGGGGCACAGAGAAAAGGAGGCGGCGGCACCTGCCCGGGTCTGAGGGGCTGGAGGCTTACCCTCCCAGGCCCTGGACAGTGTCACTGCAGAGCTGTGTGACAGAGACCTGCCCCCTGAAGGGTTACAATGACAGGAAGTCTGAGTGCTCTCTATACAGCAGGCACAGCCCGAAGCTATGTATGCAGATCTCATGTAACCATGAAGAAGCGCACAAGGCAGATGCCTTATTTACCCTGTTTTATTTTCTTAAGATCTACTTTTATTATCTTTAATCAGGTATATATGTGTGGGTATATGCACATGAGTACCGGTGCCCTTAGAGACCAGAGGCTTCTGATCCCCTGGAACTGGAGTTGGATATGGTTGCAAGCCACCCAGATGGGTGCCGGGAACTGCACTTAGTCCATCTGTAAGAGCATTGTGAGCTCTTAACCACAGAGCTACCTCTCCAGCCCCCATTCTTCCTGTTTTAAAGGAAAGGAAATGATACGAAGAGGTTACGGAGTGCTCTAATGTCACACAGTTGGTACCTGATGGCTTATACTAGGTCCTAGAGTGACTATTAACATGACGTAGGCTCTCCCTGCCACTCCTAGCTTCTCCTTAGGCATGGCCTCCATCTCCGCCAACCTCCACTTGGTCCCAGGCCTCTAACCCACACCCACCCCTGCCACCTACCTTGGTGTAGTGGTGAATGAGGGCGGCGCTGCTCATGCGGCCACGATAGTAACAAGGGGTCACCACCATGACTGCGTCAGCGCCGACCTGAGCCATGCTGACGGTCATCTCTACCGTGGCTTGAGTGGCTGCAGAGAGGAGAGGGGAGAAGGCAAGCCAAACAGGTCTCAGTGCGCCCCGGCAGGGGCAAAGCAACAGACAGAACCCAACCCCAGGGCCCAGGAGCCCGGATCCCCCACAGCCCAGCAGCCCCAGGTCCCCGAGGCATCGTGTTCTCACACTCGCAGCCAGAGCCGGCTATCAGGAGCTTGTCCTTGGGAATGGCCTGGCGCGCTCGGCTCACCACCTCCAGGCGCTCGCTGCTGGTCAGGAATGGAAACTCTCCAGTAGAGCCCTGGATCACGAAGCCTACAACAGAGCCCCATGACTGCAACCCACCCATTCCTACCCTCTAGGGAGCATCAGGATGCTGGTACTGCAGTCCCCAGAGTTACTTTCCCACCAGGGCTTTCTGCCCACCCTTCCCATCCCTGTCCTGACATAAACACAGGGCTCTCAACAGATGCATAGCAGTGCACCCCCCATTTTGCTTTGAGTGAGATACTTTAACTGTACCAGAAAGAACGGCCTATAACACAGCCTGCACCCATGTTCGCTGCGTCCATGACCACCCTTCCCATTATCTCCCACTTGGGCTTTCTGCCCCAGCTCAGGTGTTTACTGTTTTCTTTCATATCTTTATACACGTGCAACAAATATAAGGACCCAGAAATAAGATGACTTATACTTCAGAGAAATGGAGCCAGGCTTACATAACCTGCAGTTTGCTATTTTCGTTTGGCATTGTTTTGCGTTTGTCTGCAGCAGAATACAAAGCTCTGATTCGTGTGCTCTATTTCTATACAATGTTCAGTTGTCCTCGAGGACATTTCGACTTCTTGTCTGCTGCTGCAAATGACGCTGAAACGAACGTTTTCTGGAAAAATCTTTGGCTATGTCTAGGGATTCCTTCTGTGTTCCTGTAGTTAGGCCCGACAGTCACGTCTGTGTATAGTTTCCTGGGTGCCAGGCTTCCAATTGGTCAGCACACACACCACAGCAGGAAAGCTAACTGACTGTTCACCCATGCCAACTCTGGGTATCCTCAGAACTAACATTTGCCATTTTCTGTGTCAAAAGTGGTGTCTCACTGCATTTTTTTTTTCTTTTTTGTCACCTTGCTGTTTTGTTTGAGACAGGGTCTCACTATGTAGCCTTGGCTGACTGGGAACTCATAAAGATCCATCTGCCTCTGGAATGCTGGTATTAAAGGCGTGGACTACCATGCCCGGCTCACCCTCCTGTTTTATCAACCATTTGTTTGAGAGGTTTCTTTTTTTTTTTTTAAAGATTTATTTTATTTATTATGTATACAACATTCTGCCTCCATGTATGCCCACACACCAGAGGAGAGCGCCAGATCTCAGTACAGATGGTTGTGAGCCACCATGTGGTTGCTGGGAAATGAACTCAGGACCTCTGGAAGGGCAGACAGTGCTCTTAACCACTGAGCCATCTCTCCAGCCCCATGTTTGAGAGGTTTCTAACCCATATCAGTTAATGGTACCAATATTTTTACTTCTTTGAAAGCCAAGCAGAACTGACACTCTTGGCAGAACCTCGGGGAATGAGTGTTAGCAGAGACATTGCTCCTGGGTTTCCCATTTACTCTTTTCCTTCTCCCTGCCTGTACTGGTTAACCCCAACTGTCCATTTGATGAGCTCTAGACTCCCCCAGGAGCCAGGCCTCCAGGCATACCTGTGGGGGATTATTTTGATTAGGTCACCTGAAGAGGGCTGGCCAGCCCCACTGTGGGCAGAACCATTCACTAAGTTGGGATTCTGGATGGTATAAAGAGGAGAAAATGGACTGAGCATGGTCATTGCTTTCTGCTTTTTGATTGTGAATGCAACTTGCTGCCTCGTTCCTGCTTCTGTAAGGCCCGCCCCTCCCCTCCGGGATGGACTGGAACCTCAAATACTAAGTCAAACCCTTCCTCTTGTAAGCTGCTCAGTGTTCAGTCTCCCAAACCCTGGGACAAATGGTGGAGGTGCTTATTTAACAAATAGGTTCTCCCAGCATCCCTCAGTCCCTAGCTGTTACAGAGGATAACTGGCAGACCCCACCTTTTACCCCCACCCCAACTCTCCAGCCCAGGGGCTAGCTGCCCTTCCTGTAGAGGCTCTTTCCTTGGAATCTAGCCATTCTGGTTACCTGCCCCTTTCACCTTTGCCTAGGCTGCTGCATCTGGTTCCATCTTCTTCCCTTCCCGTCCCATTCTCCCTCTGCTCCCGTGGCTCAGGATCCTGTCCACTTTCAACTCCCCCAGATGATCCTGCCTCTGGCTATGTTATCCCTTTTATCTACAATAAACTTTCTCCTCCATACCTAAGAGCAGTCATGGCCTTTCCTTTCTATTTCTTTTTTCCCCATTCAGTCAGAGTATTTTATCAGTGTCAGGAAAGGCAATAATGACACTGTCCTTCCATTAAAACAAAACAAAAACCTCACATCTTTAATTCCAACATTTGGGAGGTGGAGAGTAGAGAATCAAGAGTTCAAGGCCAGCCTGTAGGATTTGGGAGACCCTGTCTCAAACAAACAATAAAAATCATAAATTAGTCAGATGGTGGTGGTACACACCTTTAATCCTAGCATTCGTGAGGCAGAGACAGGTGGATTTCTGCGTTTGAGGCCAGTCTGGTCTACAGAGTGAATTCCAGGAGAGAGAGAGAACAAGAATCACAAGTAGTGTACAAACGCAGCACACAACACACTAGGATTAGAAATAAATAGTGAAGTGGGAGAAGAAAAACACAAAAAAGCTGGGCGCAGTATTAGCATACAAAATCCGTGCCCTACAGCTGTGTGTAACAAACCATCAATTTAACTGGGAGCTTCCCAGTAGAGACTGCTAGGGAAATGTGGGCCCTAACAGATACACAGAATCTGAAAGACAAGAGCAAAGCAGCTGCCCTGGAGAAACACAGAGTTTCCTGGCACTGAGACCAAGAGACAGTGTTCCCGTGAGTCACTCTTCAGGGGACACAGTGTGATGCCGACTCAACTTCATACCACATTTTCCACGTTGTTCACAGAAGCGATAGGCTCCGCTGCCAGGAGGGCTGCTCGGAACCTTCTCGCTGGACACTGACTTTTCCTTTGTGATACCCCAAGGAATGTGTTGGAACAGTTGGGGTTTGGCTTCAGCGTGAGTGTGTCCTGAGGTCGGGTCCTTGGGACTGGGGAAGAGTGCAGCCTCTTGTTCTGCTTCCTGGGAGTGTCCAACCTCTTTGAAGAAGCTGCTTGCCCTGGGGAAGGCTCCCATTTAACCAACATTGGGCCAACCCTTAGCCATTTCAAAACCGAGATCATGCCACTTCTATTTAGTTGCTGAAGTTATCTGCTACCTCGAGTTGTGACAGGCATATGCTGTGGTCCCTAACCAGCCACAGTCACTTTTCATCTCGTACTCAATCACAGCAGCCCCTGGGCTCCATAGGTGACTCTCAAAGCAGAAAGCAGGGTCTGATGGCCCCAGAGGCAGCAGCAGGCCCTCTATTCCAGTCTCCTATGGCAGATAGAGCCTCTCACACTTACTCCTTACCACCCCAGCCCCCACCCTGCCTCCAGAATCAGGCACTAGGCCTGTACCTGACTCCCAAGCATGCAGCCTGGGAAGTCATCACACCTGCAAGTCTTCACTTCCTTTTCTATGTCATAAGTAAAAGTCATTCCAGCCCTGACTTGCAGAGTTGCTTTAATGGCTCAGCTAGGAAAATGTCCCAGAAAGCACTTTGACATCTAGGAACTGGTGCTGCAAACAACACCCTCCTTACCCTGGCTGCATGTCCAATCGCCCCCTCCTTACCCTGGCTGCATGTCCAATCAAGCTCAGTTTCCAAGGCAGTTCATAACTGCCTGTGACCCCACCTCTGGGGAATCTAGGGCCCTTTTGTAGTCTACACACACACACACATACATGACAGACACAAATTACACAGATGTGTATAAATTTCTTTAAAAAAAGAAGATAAAAAGAGGGCTGGAGAGATGGCTCAGCGGTTAAGAACATTGGGTGTTCTTCCAATAGGACCCGGGTTCAATTCCCAGTACCCACATGGCAGCTCACAACTGTCTGTAACTCCAGTTCCAGGGAATCTGATACCTTCACACCAACATACATAAAGTTAAATTAAAAAAAGAAAATTGCTTAACCAAACTTAAGCTTCCGTAACTGAAAAGTGGAGATACTGTTATTTTTCTCAAACAGTGAAGTTAAAATGAGATGCTCTTTGTAAAGAACTTAACTGGAGCCGAGTGCTGTGTGGGTGTGAGCTGCAATCCTCCTGGAGTTGGAAGAAAGTTCCCTTTAAAGCCCGAGTGTGGCTGGGCCAGATGGGAGAACCTCTCAACTCCCGTCCCCACCTTGCACAGAAGTCCCTCTCACTGTGGAAGCCGCTCAGGTGGGCGAGGCCTGAGAAGGGTGCTGAGCAGGCCTGGGCTACAGAGGCAACCTGGTGATTTACTGTGGCCTAAAGCAAGCACAGTGTCTCACAGAAGGGGTGACCCTGGTGACTCATCATCACCTCCTCCTCCCAAGTGTATCCTGGGACCCTCTGTGGGTCTCTGGCCACTGAGCCCTTCTCCTCTGAGTTCCCCCTCTCTGTTCTTTTTTTTTTTTTTTTTTTTTTAAATCATGTTCCCTGTGTGTGCTCACATGCAGAAGGTGCTTGGAGTCCTTCAGCCACTCCAAGGGATCAGGCAAGCTTTCTCACCCTGACCTCTTCCACAAGACGAGATCTGGAGCAGATGGGCTCCAAAGTCCTCCTTCGTCCTAAGTCCCACAGTGGTTTCTGCTTTCTCCTTAGCCTTCCCCCATCTAGTAATGTTCTTCATCAATCCAGACTGGGGCATGCCTTGGATACCACTTGCTTGGTTGTGCAAGGCCCTAGTTGGATTCCCAAGCACCACGAAAACAAATGTCGGGGTTCTCCCCCACCCACAACCACTGCCATTCTCCTGCCTCTGCGCAGAAGCTTATGGAATGCCTTTCTGCTTCGAAGCCAGCCGAGACCTCTCACAATCCTAGAGTAAGTGTCTCAAATCCCTGTCCCTCGGGGCCCTGCAGCCCATAGCATCTTGTTGTCCTACTATGTGCTCTTCTTGCTTGACCTGGAGTCACCCAGTCTGGAAGAACAGCCTTGGAATGGCGACCAACCCAGACTCACTGAGGTGAGTGTTGACAATCTGCTGTATAAAATAACCATCCTGAATGTGCAGGCCTGAAGCAGACCTTTTTTTTTTTTTTTTAAAAAAAAAAAAAGAAAACATGATCTAATTTATAACCTCCCTCTAGGACGAAATGCCTGACAAAATGCTTAAGCAATTCCTAAAGAACTTTAATGGAGGGGGCTGGAGAGATGGCTCAGAGGTTAAGAGCACTGAATGCTCTTCCAGGGGTCCTGAGTTCAATTCCCAGCAACCACATGGTGGCTCACAACCTTCTGTAATAAGAACTGGTGCCCTCTTCTGGCCTATAGGCAGGATACTGCATAAATAAATAAGTAAACAAACAAACAAATAAGGTCTGGATCTGGGAAGCCAGCCACCTCCCAGCTCGGGCCAGACTCTGGTGGCTGTTTAGCTGCCCTTCGCGTCAGTCTCAACAGTCATCTGATGGGCTTTTCTTCCCCCTAATAAAAATGTTCACACCAAAATCTATATTTAAGTGGTCTGCCCGTGGGCCATTTTGCCTACAACAGGACAGTAATAGAACTTTGGCATATGCTCATGGACTGTCTGCAACTGTCTCAGCTTTGAATTTCAGAGATAAAAATGGGATATAAGGAATGCCGATAACATCTTATAAGCACAAGAAACAGAACCAAGGATGAACACGGGTGCTAGCTGAACACAATTTTGCCAACTTGAAATATTTTTCTAATTTTTTTTTTGGACACAAGATCTCTTGTTGTCCAGGCTGGCCTCAAACTATGTAGCTGGGGATGACCTTGAACTCTTGACCTTCTTGCCTCTCCTAAATGTAATGTTGAAATTACATTAGTACACCACTGTGCCTGGCTGAAACTTTTAAAAATGTATTCCAAAATTGTGAGCTAATTAGAAAATTTATGTAAGTCTTTAAGTACATGATTTCAGATGTCCCAGGTATACACTCTTTTGTCTTTTCTGGGCTAAGAAACAAACCCATGGCCTTGAACATAGCAGCCAGGGGCTCCATCATTGAGCTGTGTCTCAAGTTCTGTGCTTGTATTTCTAGTCTTTTCAGGTGCCAAATCTCACCACTCTTTTGAGTTTTGTGAAAGTTTTTAGCCTCCAATACTTTGCTCTGTGATCAACCCTACTTATTTTCAATTAAATTGACAATTTCAATTAAAATTCAGTTTTGTCTGTTGAGTGGCTATGTTTGTGCAGGTACGTGGGTGTGGGTGTGGGTGTGTGTGCGCGCGCGCGCGTGCGCACATGGGGCTGGGCTTTTATGTGGCAACCAGACGACAATCTCTTTCTGTTCTTTCCCTAGTCTGCAGTGCACTAGGTGAGCTAGGCTGACTGACCAGAAGTACCAGGGATCCACCTGTTTCTGCCTCCTCATTACAATTTTTTTTTTGTCTCTGTTTTGCTTTTGTTTTTTGTTTTTCGAGACAGGGTTTTTCTGTGTAGCCTTGGTTGTCCCAGAACTTGTTCTACAGACCAGGCTGGCCTCGAACTCACAGAGATCTGCCTGCCTCTGCCTCCTAAGAGCTGGGATTAAAGGCATGTGCAACCACCAACAGGTACAAAATTTTATGAAATATTTAAAATATGCCAATATAGGATATTCCTCAGATGGAACTCCTACCATCCAAAGGAATTTTTTTTGTTTCCCCTCAGTTTATATTTATTCTGCTGAAAACTATGAAAATAAAAATTCATATATACTTGGGCAGTGAAATGGTCCAGTGGTTCCAAAACTCCTGCCACCTTGATAGTGCAAACCTGAAGACCTGAATCAAATTCCTGGATCCATGCAAAGGTGGGAAGAAAGAAATGACCCCATAAGATTGCCCTCTGATCTCTACATGTTCATATCATATGCCAACAGCAAATTAAAAAAATTTAAATTTCATTCATACAAATTTATACTAGCAATGTCCAGAAACTAAAAAATACTAATCAACTGACCACATTTAAGGTGTTTATGACCTTAGCTATACTCAGTGACTTGCCCCAGATAAGACCAACAAGGTAAAAACTTAACAGACTCAAATTTATGTCAAAGATTTACCTGGAGTCAGGCAGTGACTTGTTGACCTGTCTAAAGACTCACAGAAGTGGCTGCTTGATTTGGGGGTAGAGGGTCCTAGGAGGAAGACTCAGAGAGAATGCCAGGCGTGTAGGAGGCCGGAAGAAAGGTAGGCTGTAGGGGGGGCGGGCATCAGGATAAGCAGAAAGGTAGAACCTTGGGAGGGGAAGAGGACAGGAGGCAGGAGGCAGCTGTAGTCTGAACACTGGAGCAGATGTAGCAGTCACAAGACTCAAGCAATGGTGACATGACCCAGATGTGTCATATACAGCTCTAAGCTGTGGACACAGGATCCCCATGGACCCAAGAGAATGGGGCCCAAAGTCCCACCTGGATGACTTACGACTTACTCTTTGCTGAAAGCCTGCCCCTGGTCACCTCTTGCCCAGCCCGTGCTCCACCCTGGTTCCTTGGCAGCAGTAGGCGGGTGGGTGTGAGACCTCTGGCAGGGGAAACTGCTATGGTCTTAAGGCTGGTGCAATGAGAAGGCCCCCAGCCAAGGCCCACCTACAGAACTGCTGGGGACACACCCTCTCCTCCAACCCTGCCCAGAACTCAGCTGACCATAGAGTCCCTGGACGCAGAATGAGGGCATGTAGGGCTTTATTGGCTCCATTCAGGCATGTGGAGTCAGTGTGGGGCTTGTGGTGGCTGCTTCTGTAATCTGCCTCATGTCTTCTCTCGTGGGTCTTCAGGGCCCTCGGGCTGTTGAAGCTGCATCCCTTCCTCCCTCACTCGTGGGGGCCAGAAGTAGGCATTTGGGTGGCAGCCTCTCACCCTGGACCAAGCAGGTTTCCCCATAGAAGAGAAAACAGGCCTGCGTATGTGAGCCGGCCCTGCTGGGGGAAGGGGCACATGGTTAAGTGGCTTCAAGAGTCATAGGTTTGGTGGCTGCGGTTGGGCAGACTATGGCTCTGATGGCTTGCGTGACCTGGTTGACCCTGGTGGCTCTGGTGGTTTGAGTGGCCCAGATGACTCTGGTGGCTCTGGTGACTTGAGTAACTTGGATGACCCTGGTGGCTCTGGTGGCTTGAGTGGCCCAGATGACTCTGGTGGCTCTGGTGACTTGAGTAACTTGGATGACCCTGGTGGCTCAAGTGATCTGGGTGATGACCCTGGTGGCTGGAGTAAACAGGATGACTCTGATTACTCTGGTGGTTTGAATGCCTGTGCTGGCTCTGGTGCCCATGGCGACTCTGGCTATAGATGGTGTGACTTTGGTTGGAACCAGCTATGGAGGTTTCCCGCTGAGTGAGGAAAGTCCCTTTCAGCTTTATATCCACCTCCTCCAGAGCCTTCAGCTCTTCTGGGCTGATGTCCCTGGATTCCACGTGACCTATATGCTGGTAGGTCGTGGCGCGTTGCAGCATGGAATTAGCCAGGTGATGCCCCTTGGCATCGATCTCCTTGGCACAAGCAGCCACTGCGGCCCATGTTTCGTCCTCCATTGACGAGGGCTTTCTTGACTCCCTCTGGGTCTCTTTGGTCACTGAGGTCCCAGACACCTTCTGTTTGCTGGCAAAGGAATCTCGGTGCAGAGCCATGCTTCCTTCTCCGTGTTTGGAGGTGAGGGTGTCCATGTGGAATGTGGTGTTGGCTTCCCCATGCCTATTTTCATACGAGGGGCCATTGTTGCTGACATAGCGGTGGGTGGGCAACCTCTCTTCGGAGAGGCAGCTAAAGTGAGACTTGATCCAGCTGTCATTTGATAGGCAGGATTCGGGAGACTTGTCTCGAGCACACTCTGTCTTCCTTTTTCTCCTCTGAGCCCACAGCATGAGGCCTCCACCTCCTAGCACGAGGGCAGTCCCCAGCACCACCTTGCATGATGGTTGCTGGAGGAACTCTAAGAAGTCCTCCAGGGCCCTAGGCCTCAGGCAGAGAGCTAAGAACGCGCTGGGAGTGGCGGAGCCCAGATGGTATGGTTCATGCTTGAATGGGCCGGAGCCCTGCGGGTGTCTGGCAGGCAGGCCCCTGCCTCACCCTCCTCTAGTATGCCCTCTGACACCTCAGCAATAAACCCCATTGTGAGGAAGGCAGCCAGGGGGGATGGGGTGAGGTGAGGCCACCTTAGCACTCAGACGTAGTCTGGCAAGCCTCATGTAAGGTTTGGGTCTTGTCCCCTGCTCTCAGTGGGAAAAGTGTCATTTAGCTATGAGATGCTTCTGCCTTCTGCTGGCTGTGAGGTCTTCTACTCTGTCCTGCTTATTTTCTTTGGTTTCCCTCGTCATTCCTTATCTAGTGGCCCCCAGAGTGCAGAGGACAGTGAATCAGTTTGGCCATGGCAAACTGGGCCCCCCTTAGCTGAACTGGCATCCATTCCTGGTCAATAACTCCCCAAGAAAACCATCCCTGCTGTCAACACAACATATACTGTCTCTTACAGCCCTAGCTCCATTACAGGGGAGAGTCCAGAAACTAAAGGACCCAGGAAGGAGCTCATTCTGGAACAATGAGGTCACAATTGAGAGCAGACAAAGCAGTGGGCTGAGAAGGCAGAGTAGATAGGACAAACATCAGGCCCCAAGGCCTGGGGTCATTCTACATTCTACATCTTTCCTGAGTGATAGCTTGAAGATCCAAATTGTTTGCTTGTTTGTTTGTTTTTCGAAACAGGGTTTCTCTGTAACAGCATTGGCTGTCCTGGAGCTCACTTTGTAAAGTAGGCTGCCCTCAAACTCAAGAGATCCACCTGCTTCTGCCTCCCCAAGTGCTGGGATTAAAGGTGTGCATTACTATGCCTAGCCAAGATTCAAATTTTTTGCCCCTGGTAAATAAGCATCACGAAATTTTGAGCAGGTAGCCTGGCTAGTCAGGCTTGCCACACATCCCTGTACGGTCCTGAATTATTCCTGTGTATTTGGGGCTAGGAACGGGTCTGGGCTACTGCTGTTTACCTCAAAGCATGTAGCACTCTCAGAAAGGCCCAAATGGTCCTTGTAAAAAGTTGTGTTATTTGGGACTGAGCAATGGCTCAGTGGCTGCTCTTCCAGAGGTCTTGAATTCAATTTCCAGCATCTACATGGTGGCTCACAGCCATCTATAATGGGATCTGTCACCCTCTTCTGGCATGCAGGCATACATGTAGACAGAGCATTCATATACAGAAAATAAATGCTAAAAAAAAAAAAGCTGTGATATTTGAGGGGCTGGAGAGATGGGTCAAGAGCACTTGCTACTCTTTAGAGGGCCTAAGTTGAGTCAAGCTCAGCACTTGTCAAGCTTGGTCTCTGTAATGCCAGCTCCAATGGATCTGACATCTCTGTCCTCCTCTGGTTCCTGTACTCAACATACCCATGTCCATGTGCTGTGGGACAATGGTCCTGTACTTTGTAAAGTTTTGTCACTTGTACTGTTTTAATAAAATGCTGATTGGCCGGTAGCCAGGTAGGAAGTAGGGGTGGGGTGACCAGAACAGGAGAATTCTGGGAAAAGGAAAGGTTCAGTCTGCAGTCGTCCTTCAGACAGAGGAAAATGAGACTGCCTCGCTGATAAAAGGTACCAAGTCACATGGCTGACACAGACAAGAATTATGGGTTAATGTAGGATATAAGAGTTTATAAGAAGCCTGAGCTAATAGGCCAACCAGTATAATTAATGTAGACCTCAGAGTATTTCTTTGAGACTGAATGACTGCAGGACCAGGCAGGACAGAAATCACTGTCAACACTGATGTGAAGGCACACATACCTACATAACGTTACAAAGTAAATCTTTTTTGAAAAGTTGATACCAGGCATAGTGGCACACAGCTTTAATCCCAGCATTCAGAAGGTAAAGGTAGGCATATCTCTGCAGATTCAAGACCAGCCTAGTCTGCAAAGTAAGTTCCAAGACAGCCAGGGCTATGTAGAAAGAGTCTGTCTCAACCTCTCATCCCCCTCAAAAAGTTATTTGAAATATTTTCTTTAATCAAGTAATAATTTTTATATATACTTTTTTTTTTCAGAAGAAACCATAGTCCACATTACATGTGGTAGGAATAAGGTACAGCTGAAAGCTTTAGGGGACCTCAGCTCCCCAGCCTTGTTGAACTATCCTGGGAATTTCTATTAACCTCACTGGAAATAACAACTCAAAGTTCACCTGTGAGGCTGTTTACAGGTGTGAGTTCAGGGTCACTGGCCCTTCTGAACAACCCCTCCCTCTAGGCTTTGGCTATGACCTTCCAAAAGTTTTTTTATTAAAAAATTTAAATTACCTGGGAATACCAGGTGCTGTAGGCTATAAAAAAATTTAAAAAAAAGAAATAAAAAAAATTAAATTAGTCTGGCTGGGCAGTGGTGGCACAAGCCTTATAATCCCTGCACTTAGAAGGCAGAGGCAGGTGGATCTCTGTGAGTTCAAGGCCAGCCTGGTCTAGAGAGTGAATTCCAGGACAGCTAGAGCTATACAGAGAAACCCTGTTCTGAAAAAAATAATTAAATTAAAGTATAATTAGATTACTTCCCTTGTTCCTTTCCTATGTCTCCCTGATTAATTCTTTCTCAAATTGATGGCCTCTTTTTCTTTATTGTTACGTATATATGCATAAATAAAATAAATACAATCTGCCGACTCCATGTGTATATGATTTCTGGGCTTACCACTTTGTACTAGATAACTAACTAGGGGTTCATTTCTGAGTGAAACTAATTCTCCCTCTCTCAGCAGTCAGTAGTTAGCTGTAGTTCTCTGTCTAGGAATGTGACCCCTATGAGAATTTCCTCTTTCAAGTTAGCATGTCTATCGATATTGTCATTGTTCAGGTCTTGTTTAGGCACACCAAATTTGGTTATAACTTTTATTTTACTTAATAAAAATTTGAAGTTTAAGATTACAGAACTCTAACCCTTACTCAAGGCCCATTTTAATAACCATAAAACACTGTGCACAACACTCAAACCTGCATTTTGCACAAGACAGTAAACCAGAGGAGCAGACCCTGTGCTTGCTGGTACTAACACCGCTTCTGATTTTCTTAGCCTCAAAGAGCTGCTTCTATGTATGACTGACAAGCTTTTGCAGTTTGTAATTTGTTGGGGGAGGGGACGTCGTCTTCTAGAATTGCTTTTGGCTTTCATGGGGGTGATATTCTTTCTATGGGATCCTGTGAAAGTGGAGTGGTGGTTGAGTTTCAAGATTACTGTCTGGTGCCGGGCAGTGGTTGCACACGCCTTTAATCCCAGTACTCGGGAGGCAGAGGCAGGCGGATCTCTGTGAGTTCAAGACCAGCCTGGTCTACAAGAGCTAGTTCCAGGACAGGCTCCAAAACCACAGAGAAACCCTGTCTCGAAAAACCAAAAAAAAAAAAAAAAAAAAAAAGATATGGTTGCAGATGATTTCTGAGTGTTCGGTATGATGTGGGATTTCCGACGTGGGATTCCCCTCTTTATGCTGTGATTACCACTAATGAATAAAAAAAAAAAACTATCTTGGCCTGTTGATAGGGCAGAACTTAGGTAAGCAGGAAAAACTAAATGGCATGCTGAAAGAAAAGAGGCAGAGTCAGAGAGATGCCATGTAGCCCCCGCCGGAGACAGACACCGAACAGATTTTTACCCAGTAAGCCACATCCACGTGGCAATACACAGATTAATAGAAATGGGTTAAGATGTAAGAATTAGCCAATAAGAAGCTAGAGCTAATGGGCCAAGCAGTGATTTAATTAATACAGTTTCTATGTGATTATTTCGGGATTAAGCAGCCAGGAACCAATAAGCGGCTTCCTCCAATAGTAATTAATTTATCTACTGAAGATATCCCTTATCTACAAATTAGGAGCCACTTTCTCTTTCCAAAATAGCTAATGGTGGTTGGTTTGTTTTGCTGACCACCAAAGGCAGCCATTGCACATCTTTTGATTCTTCCTTATCATTTCTGTTTTGTACTTCAATGGAACTATTTTGGTTCAGAACTGACATGTACTTTCAATACTGCAAACAGAAGCTAAAGGTTTGGCATACTCTTTTCATTATTTATTGTGCATTTTTGTTTGGTTGGTTGTTGGTTTTTTGAGACAGGGTTTCTCTGTGAGACAGGGTTTCTCTGTGTAGCCTTGGCTGTCCTGGAACTCATTCTGTAGGCCAGGCTGGCCTTGAACTCATAGAGATCTGTCTGCTTCTACCTCCCTGGTACTAATTATAGGCATGTGCCACCACTGCCTGGCTATTGTGGGTTTTTGTATGGTATTTGATAACATTAACTAATTTGTCTTAAAAAATAAAAATTTTACATTTTAGGGAGGGCACATGTCTCTTGGAATGCTTGTGGAGGTCAGGAGATGACTTGCAGAAGTTGGTTCTCTTCTTCCACCTTACATAGGTTCTGGAGACTGAATTTAAGTCATCAGGCTTGGCAGCAAGAACCTTTACCCAATGTGTAATCTCACGAGTCCCTTAACTTTTATTTTAAAAGAATACTGTTCATTTAAATAATCAGTACAGATCAGCAATACTTAAAAAATAAATATAAAAACAAACCAGCTGGGCAGTGGTGGTACACATCTTTAATTCCAGCACTTGGGAGGCAGAGGCAGACGGATCTCTCTGAGTTCGAGGCTAGCCTGGCTTACAGAGTGAGTTCCAGGACAGCCAGAGCTACCCAGAAAAACTCAGTCTCAAAAGAACTAAACAAAATAAAAACAAAAACAAAGAAAAAAAACCAGAAAACCCCAGAGCTTCAGGCACTCCTTCTAGAATACACTGTGCTCACTCACGGAAGCACCAAGGGCAGGTTCCATCTCTTTAGAGGACTTGCTGCCCACACTCATGCAAAGTACTACGTGACAGCTGTCTGCATCTGTCCCTGAGCACTGGACTGCATAATCTATTCTGGAAGGCAAGAGAAACAGATTTAATATGTGGTTGCACACTGGAGACATGACAGGACCCCCTGACTCTATGCCCCCTATGCCAGCTGCATGGTTGACTATCTTGGGAGAATTATGTTGAGCTGCCTCAGAGCCTGAGGGCTTAGTTCCTGACCTCTAAAGCCCTCAACTTCCTGGTATGAGGTGAATAGAGAACTCAAATACCATCAGGAACCCATAAACCAAATCCCCCCCAAAATTGTCTAGGGTACCCCATGCTGGTTGCAGCAGTTAGGGAGGCAAAAGGGAAAACCCAAAGACAATTCTGGAGGTCTCTGTGAACTCCTGGATGGCAGAAACACAATGTATACAAAATCCAGTCCTCCGGCCCCTGCCCTAGAGTGTCTTGGTCCTTCAGCTGAAGCGGACGAAGTGTTCTCTCTGAAGCTAAGGGCTGTCATGCTTTGCTTTAAGGAAATCAAGTCTCAGCCCAACCCCACCCACCATAAGCAAGCTCCAGACACACTGGCCCTGTTCAGTGTGTGCACCCATAGGCAATTTGTCCCTTGACAAACACTCGTCATCATCTGAGTACTGAGCTGGGGTGGGGGACTCACTGTCACAAAGCAGCTCTGCCGCAAAGACACTTGCACTTTTAATAATCATCATTCCAGCCGGGTGTTGGTGGCGCATGCCTTTAATCCCAGCACTCGGAAGGCAGAGACAGGCGGATCTCTGTGAGTTCGAGGCCAGTCTGGTCTACAAGAGCTAGTTCCAGGACAGGAACCAAAAGCTACGGAGAAACCCTGTCTCGAAAAATCAAAAAAAAAAATCATCATCATTCCAGGAATCGATACCTTCAAATGTACAGCACTCTAGAATTTATACCATGCATGTTTTCACTCCTGTTCTTCCAGATTCTTCTTATGGCTACCCCACAACCTGGGCATTATCACTCCTATATGTCATATGGAGAAGCAGGCAAAGAGTATTCCATAGGAAAGGCCATTGGCAAAGCTGTGATTGGAAACCAGAGGCCACTATCCTAGCTGCTAGCCTGTGCCTGCTCAGGCAGAGCCACACCAAACAGCATTTGTTGGAATAGGTCTTAGAGGGGATCCAGCAACTCAGGAGGTATTAGAATAAGCGGACAGAATGGAGTATGTAATCAGTCGGATCAAATCTCAGCCGCTATGTGTTAGCTGTGTGGCTGTGGATGGTGATCACATCTCTCGGACCTGTGTGTAAAACAAGAGGTGAACCAGAGGGGCCGGCACACTGAGTAGTTCTGCCAGGCAGGCTTGGGAGGAAGGGAGGCAGATACTGGCCGCTCTGCCATGTGAGCGGGCCAGTGGCCTTCCCATCAGCAGAGGGCCCGGTAGACAAGGACGTCCTCATTCACTGACCCACGTGATCCCCACAAAAACCCTGGGAGTAGAGAAGACGGTGCCTCAGCCCTCCACAGCTGGGGAAACAAAGGCAGGTGAGGCTCTGTCCATGGTGCCAGACCTGTGTCCTGTCGTCCCGTCCCCCGTGCCCCCCCCCCCCCCAACCGCTTCAGTCAATCTGGCTTCCCAATGCCCTCTTACCTCGGAAGGGGAAGGTGCCTAGTTTATTCAGGTTCTCTTCCAGTTTCCCATAGTCTACCTCCGCGGTGGCGGTGAAGGGGGTTGTCACAGGTGGGTAGATGCCGGCAATGTCTACCTTCTTCCCCTTCATATTCCTAGACAAGCCCCTGCTCAACCCCTGCCTCATAGAGGCCCAGATTTGGCGGCCTAGCATTTCTTCAGGGGGCCTGAGGCCTAGCTGTCTACAGCCACAGGGGAACTGAGTTTGGACTCCTTTTCCCCACTGTTAATGATCAACAAACCCAGTTAAAAATTCGTGGCCCCAACCCACAACTTGTGGACGTGAGGGGAGTGTAGCCTGGGGGCGGGCCCAGAGGCTTGACGCTGGTCTTCTTGCCTGCTGGGAAGAAGCTGGAGAAATGCCACAGCTCTGGCCTGAAAGAGAGCTGGCTCCTGGGGTTTACACTAAAAAGTGTCTCGGACGGAGCTTGGGCCCTCTTCCCAGAGCCCCAAAGCCAAGAGCCAGCACCCCTACCCCAACACACACAACACCGTCCAGGCTGGTCTGAGTCTGACGGAACTGATTGGCTGAGCTGCCCTGGCCCCGCCCCACTGCAGCGGGGTTGAACCGTTGTTCAAGAAGCAGCTGGGGGGGGGGGGGGCGGGGAACCACGCCTCCTGTCTACCAGGCTCCAACCAAGGCCGTCGTGTGTTGTTAGCCCTCTCTGCAGGACACACACCTCCATAGAACAGTCTTGGGGACTGAGGGGCAGAGAATGAATATACCACAGAGAGGAACTATATCACAATCCTGGCCCAAGGGAGGAGGGATGAAAAGCAGGATGATGTGGACAAAGCAAGACCACAGGAGGGAGACTTCCTAGCTCAGGAGTCAAGGGACTCCACATTCCCTTGTTTCCAAGTTCACACCCACTTTCCATTCCTGCGTGTTTGGAGCGCAAAGGGACGCAAAGACCACAAATACCAAAGACAGCATTTTATTGTGTTGAGTCTGTGGGTGTTCCTGCCAGGCTGGTTGCAAGTAGCTCCATAGTAGGGGACTGTTGCCCAACTTTTACTGGGCTGGTACTGGCTGGGGGGTCTCACGCCCACTCCCAAGCCTCTCCAGTCCGTTCTGTTCTGATTCTGGCTCAGGATGCTCCAGGGCATGCCGAGTATCTGCTTGCCATAGCTGGACGAGGTCTGTAGGGGTCTTTCCTGCCTGGAGAGAATAGGAGGAGATTATTCAGGCTTCAGAATTTGCTCTCAGCTACAACAGTGGTTCTCAACTGGAGGCAAATGGCCAGAGGTAAAGACATCTTGCATTTTACAACTAGAAGTTGTGGGTGCTACTGATATTGAGTGGGCAGAGGCCTACAATGCACAGGAAAGTCCCTTCGTTATGAATTGTCCAGCACCAAAGCCTGCAGTGCTGAGTGGAGACCAATCACGCCCTCTCCACGTGCTCCTGCCTTCCTCAGTGTCTCTTAGCCTTTTTGCACCAGACAAATCTTTCTAGGCCCCTCTTTAGCGATTGTTCTGTGGACCAAAAGATGGGCTTGGATCGGAGGACATCTATTCTCCAAAATCCTGAGGCCCACCCTGAACCACCATGATGTGCTAGAGTGGTCACAACACCAACCAAGGACTTGGATTCTCTTCCAGCTGGACCTCCATAATTGGGCCTGGACACTGGGCTCCACTCTGCCCTATAGGGGGACTTTGGGGAAGTTCTCCCACCCCCTGTCTCCTATTGTTTCTCTGAACTTGTGGTCTGAACCTTGACATGGAAAGAGGGATCTGGGAAGGTAGGTGGTTAGGGTGGCGTGGCCAAGAGCCAATGACACGTGTACCTAGGCTGTGACTGGCCCTAGGCTGTGGCTGCCCCGTGCCTCTGGAGACCATCCAGTAAGCATTTGCAGCTTTAGGTGCTCACCCAGCCAGCCAGAGAAATCAACTCACCAGGTTCTTAGCCATCATGTCAGCCCCATGCAGGAGCAGCAGTTTGATGATTTTGTAGCGGTTGAGTCTCACGGCATCATGTAGGGCACTGTCCCCTTCCTAGAGTCGGGGTCACACATGACAGTGGGTGAGTAGGGTTATAGGAGCTGGGCCTTGCTCAGAGGCTGTAGCCCTAGGGTCCTGTGGTGAAGGACTACTCGCCCACGGGCTGCCCCGACACCCACGGTGGCTGAGCAGGGGAGGAGGCAAGCACTCACCCTGTCTTTGGCATTGATATCCAAGCCCAGAGACAGAAAGTGTTCCACAATCTCCACGTGTCCAGTGCGAACGGCTACGTGCAGGGGAGTGCTCAGGAGCTGTGTACGGAGAAGCAGGACTCTTGGCAGTGGGCCAGGAATACGGTGTCCTGGGGTGGGGGAGCTATCTTATCTCTAGCCTCATCCTACTCCCAAGTCTAAGCGTCAAGGCCTGAGCCTTGGACAGGAGACACTGGTACAACACGCCATTATCCTTCCCAGTGAGCTAAATAGACAGCTTTAAGTGCTGTGTCCTCTAGGTAGCCTATCACGGTTCCCCTCTTGCCTAGCAATGAGCTACTACTGCCCAACCCTCTTCTCTCTCTCTCTCTCTCTCTCTCTCTCTCTCTCGCTCTCTCGCTCTCTCGCTCTCTCGCTCTCTCGCTCTCTCGCTCTCTCGCTCTCTCGCTCTCTCGCTCTCTCGCTCTTTAAAAATAAGACAGGGTCCCACCATGTAATCCAGGTGGCTGCAAACTCTCAGTTCCCCTGCCAATGCCTCCCGAGTACTGGGATTGCAGAGGGGCACTACTATGCCTAGGTTCTTCTTTAATTATTTGGCGAGTTTATTAACTGGGATGCTGAGGATTGAGCCCATGGTCCTGCACGTGCTAAGCAAGGATGCCACTACTGAGTGACCCTCCCAGTCCATCCCTTTAAAAGGTTTTTTTTTTTAACGAGACAAATTATCACTGCATAGACCAGGCTATCCTTGAACTTAAAAATCCTCATGCCTCTGCTCCTGAGTACTGGAATTAAAAGTGTGTGCTACCAAGCCCAGCTTCTTTTTAATAATTATATCAGATGCCATTAATTGAGAAATGACTGTGATAGAGGTGGCAAAAGCTTCCTATGTTAAAAAGTAATTTATTTACAAACATTCCCTTCCTAACCTCTGTAAGAACTCCACAAGTTTTACAACTGAAGAAGAGTGTCTGAGAGGTCGAGATTGCATGTAAAGAAATAGATGGATGGAAGGATGATAGGTTAATAAGTAAATGAATAAATAATAAACTGATGGATGGGCGGGTGAATAATGAAGGATGGCATAGGTGTACAAATCCTGCATCCTCTCGGTGGACCACGCCTCCACAAGAGCAGGTCTTTTGTCTTTCTCTCAGCACTTGCTCCCAAGCTCCCTGGAGGGCCTGAAGCTTCTCTGCAGCCACGCTAGAAACCAGGCTAGCCCACTGCTTACCTACCACGTGAGCTTGCTTGCCATTTGCTGCTTCCCCCCCCCCCGCCCCCCGCCTCACCCCGCAGCATCCCAACGTGTACTGCAGCCTATGAACTTCACCTTGTCTCTCACATTGGTGTTGGCTCCTCGGCTTTGCAGGAGTCTCACCACCTCCAGGTGGCCTCCACGGCAGGCCCAGTGCATGGCTGTGCAGTCCAGCTGGAAGGGATGGATGGAACTTAATAGCAGAGCTGTTGGGAAGGAAGTTTCCTGGGGAAAGGATTGAAGCCAAGAAGGCAGAGGACAAAAAGAAAGAAAGAAAGAAAGAAAGAAAGAAAGA